>NW_027281115.1:0-33827 GCF_046629955.1 Centroberyx affinis
ATTAAAGGAATGAATTGCAGATTTCACTGCTTTTAAAATGTGGCAGCCGCTAGGAGTTGTGTTATTGTTAACATGAATTAGTGTATTGCCAACAGTAACTAACTGCACAGATATTGATTGGAACATTACAGTGTCCAGACTTCCTGGCTGTAGAGAGAATCTTGTCTACTAAACACATATTAATGTGTACTTGTCTCCTACTGTTGTTTATTTGTTCACTAAGGTTTTGGACCAGGAGGTTCCGAAGGACTCTCCCATAACATTTCATTTCCTGGCTAAATTCTTCCCAGAGAAAGTAGAAGAAGAATTGGTCCAGGAAATTACTCAGCACCTCTTCTTCCTTCAGGTGAGCTGGCTGATATCATTACCACCCATATGAATGCCGGCTTATCTGTCCCGACTCCTCCCGGGAAATGAGCCCTTGGCCTTGTGTGCGCAGAATTTACTTTTATCTCTAGGCCAAATTTAGTTGATTGGAGAACTGAATTGAACACTTTGGTTTAACAACTGGTTTAAAACTCTTTTATAGGTGAAAAAGCAGATATTAGATGAAGAGATATTCTGTTCCCCTGAAGCCTCTGTTCTGCTTGCATCATACGCTGTTCAAGCCAAGGTAAGAAAGTCTTGCAAAGTTAAAGTTCCCTGTTCCCTGTTCCACTGTTATTTTGACTCTTGCAGCACTTGCAGTATGAGATATCAAGAAGGTGCTTGTCCTGCTTACATCTCATAACATTTTATCCATTAATTTATGCTTTGTCTATGTTTTTTGCTTACGTGCAATGTTGCCCCCCCTCCCTTCTTTTGTTCTCTTTCCCACCCTCAATCTCATTCATAGTATGGGGACTATGACCCAAACTTTCACAAGCCCGGGTTCTTGGCCCAAGATGAGCTCTTGCCAAAAAGAGTAAGTATAATGGAACTGCGGTATTTTGTTTTGTTTGTTTGATGTAAATTATTTTCAGAGACTGTATATAATGTTGTATTATACGTGTGTGTGTGTGTGTGCATGATACTCTTTTTCCCCTGATCCTGTGTGTGTATCCCAGGTGCTGATGCAGTATCAAATGACAGCTGACATGTGGGAGGAGAAGATCACAGCTTGGTATGCTGAGCACAGAGGCATCGCCAGGTAGGACTGACCCAGACTGATAGTTACAGCATGGTTGTTATGGCTCTTGGAGGGCAGCAGTGGAAATTAACACTGGCACATAAGGTGTAATCCTAGATCCAGCAGTTTAAGTCTGATGAATGTCTCACCTTTTCGCTTGGTGTAGCTTTATAGAAATGTATAACCCTGTGTGTGTGTGTGTGTGTGTGTGTGTGTGTGTGTTTGATATGCCTCTTCTTCTATATTATTCACCCCCTCCACACAGGGACGAGGCTGAGATGGATTACCTGAAGATTGCCCAGGACCTTGAGATGTATGGGGTCAGCTACTTTGCCATTACTGTGAGTGAATATATAATGTGCCTTGATATTTACTAATTTTAGTTAAGCTTCAGATGGTATTATGAAAAATGCAACGTCAAGCGTTTGCAATCATATCTTTTTTTTCTATCTCTGTTTTGTTCAATCACGTTGGCAGCAAAATAAGAGGGACACGGACTTGTTACTTGGAGTGGATGCTCAGGGTCTTCACATCTACAGCCCCAACAGCAAACTCAACCCGAACAAGTCCTTCCCCTGGAGCGGCATCCGCAACATCTCTTACAGTGAGAAGGAGGTAAATACTGGCAATGGACTCTGAACTCCAGAGACAGTTTACATTCTACATTTTTATTTTTTTATTATCATATTGGAAGAAGCAAAGTAATGGGATGATATCTAGTTGGTACACCTTGGAAACGTTCACCTGTTTAACTCGTTGGAATGCCTGCATCCAAAGAAATTTTTATTTATGAATTTAAAATCAACTATAAATGAGCTGCAGCAGACACAAGCTTTTCATAGGTAGAGTGGATGGTTATTACTGTGAATATAACTGATAATTTGGATTTTTATTACCTTGGACTGCCGACATCAGGGGATTTGCTGCAATGTTTGACGCCTGTGTTGGCACACTTCCACAATTTGTAAAGGCAGGTGGGAGATATCAGAGCTACAAAAAAAATCCCACATATGCTACTTGTAATTACCACTAGGAGGCTGACGTGAGAAGTTTTTCCCACTCGGCACCCCTTATGGTACATCCGACATGATGTGAATGCGGCATTAGGCATTTACCTGACATTTTATGACATTTATGTGTCAATGTCATTGTGTCAATAGTGCAAAAGAACTGAAATTTATAACTGTTTTCATGTTGCAGTTCACGATAAAACCTCTGGACAAGAAGAAAGATGTTTTCAAATTCTACTCATCCCAACTGCGAGTCAACAAACTGGTTGGTCACCTGTTCATCTGTGTAAACTTGATTCTACACTCTGCTCGATGCTACAGGAAATATGAAATTCACTGGCTTGTATTGCCCGTGTCTCCTAGATCCTGCAGTTGTGCATCGGTAACCATGACTTATTCATGAGGAGGAGGAAGGTGGACTCTATTGAGGTGCAGCAGATGAAGGCGCAAGCTAAAGAGGAGAAGGCCCGCAAGAAGGTCAGCTCTCATTCAGTGCCTCTGGGGTGTTAAGAATAACAAATTAGATAGGATGTATGCATACATATAGAAACTACATGAAATGAATATAGTCTTGTTTACCGGTTGGTTTATTGATTGTGGTAATTTCGTCAGTGTTGATTGGATTAAAACTATGATTGGGTGTGCTGGCTTTCCGTCTCTAGGTGGAGCGTCAAATCCTGGCACGGGAGAAACAGATGAGGGAGGAAGCAGAAAGAGCGAAAGAGGAGATGGAGCGAAGACTTTTCCAGCTGCAGGACGAGGCACGGCTGGCCAACGAGGCACTGGTGAGGGCTGAACTTTCTCTTGAGATAATTGCTGAATCCCAATCTTCGTGGACTTGCGGACGTCGAGACTTTGGGGTGGACTCTCATCTCATCTCATCTTAGAGCTGTCCCTTGTCAAAAACCAGCAAGTCTGTGGGCGTTTTCATGCTGACATTTAGAGGACTTTTAGAGAGTTTGCAACTTTGCAGACTTTTGTAGAGAGATGTCAAAGAGAGATCTTCTTATCTTCAGATTTTCTTATGTTATTTTGTAAAAAGTGATTTTTGTAAACGCTACAATGTGTTTTGCCCAGCTGCGATCTGAGGAGACAGCAGACCTGCTGGCGGAGAAGGCCCAGATTGCTGAGGAGGAGGCCAAGCTGCTGGCCCACAAGGCAGCGGAGGCTGAGCAGGAGAGGCAGAGGTTAGAGGTCACCGCCATGAAGACCAAGGAGGAGAAAAGGCTGATGGAGCAGAAGATGAGGGAGGCAGAGCAGCTGGCCGTCAAACTGGTGGAGCAGTCTGAGAGGAGGTCAGGAATCCTCTTGGCTGGGTTTCGGTTTCAGTTAATTAATGCTCCAAACAATATCATGATGTTTCTCTTATTTTTGATGATGGTATTGGGTTTTTCCAATAGACATTATGCAGCTCCAAAGTACCGCCCAAGAACTTCACACAAAAACAGTGAAGTACCATTAACGACAGTATTGGAAAAACGTTTGTGTGGTTCCAAACCCACATACCCAAGTTTCTTCTTCTTAGTGGCTGGTGGTGAAGAGGTTCATCCATCTGCTGTTTAGGAGACAGTTTTGTGTTTTGCTCCAAAGTTTTGATTCATCATTTCCTGTGCGCAGAGAGGGAGAATTTATAAATAGGCCGAATCTATGGCATCTTAATTAGGGGGGATGAGATGCTCTTCTCTGTTGCAGCTCCACTTTGTGATTTAGGCTGAGACAGGTGTATTTTTACATAAAAATCTTAGCTAGTACAGCTTTAAAATATTGTATACCACCTAACGCTACTATTTTAATAACAGGCGTGATGTTGGTGTGAAGATGCTTCTGTGAAACCCAGGAGTGGAGGAGGTTGTTTTACCGCTGTAGTAGTAGTGGTAGCAGTAGAAAACCCATTTATATATACTATTAAGGTGTATTCTCTCTCTTATAGTGACTCAGATGTGAAATTCTTACTCTATTGCAGTTTGGTTTAGGTTTTATTTGGTTTTACATTGTAATAAACAATCACAAAGTACTCTGCAAACTCTTGAATCCTAATGGACAAGTGTGATAAATGAGATCTTCTACAATAGGCAACAGTAGGCGCTGCACACATTACTTTTAGGGCAGAAGGGCGGTGTAGTGATTAGGGAGACTGTCCCATGACAACAAGTGTCTGCCCTCCTGAAGCGCTCTTGATCAAGACACCGAACCCCTGCAAGCTCTAGGGGTGCCGTTCTGTTTGTCCCCCTATGCTTTCACCTCCCTTCGTAGGATAGAGTATCACAAATAGCTGCAAAAGCACATATTCTGTTAATAATACTCCCTTTCATCAGTAGTTATAGCACTACTACTGTGTTCCCTCGGCCTCAGACAGACCTAACTTCTGGTTCCAGGTCGAAGGAGGCAGATCACCTGAAGCAGGACCTGACCGAGGCGAAGGACGCCGAGCGGAGAGCCAAACAGAAGCTGCTGGAGATCACCAAAACCACGTACCCAGTACGCACCAGTGACGTCCTGTGGTGGTGATGATGATACCGCTTGTTGTGTGCTCTTTGTGTTGTCGCTTTTGTTTTTGTGAATGACGGTGCTTCCTTGTGTTTGGCGGATTTCTGTAGTGTAATGCAGCAGTGTGTGGAAACGGCTGAAACGTTTTCATCCTTTTTGTGTGTGTGTGTGTGTGTGTGTGTGTGTGGAGGGAGGTGGTAGCAGGAAGATCATCATTCAGTATCTCTAAAATATAGATTCAGTTTGTTAGTTATCATTTCAGCAACCAAGGCCATTAGTTGCCTGTTTACCTGTAAGGGAAAATTCTACTCTCAGATACAGTATATATACGGTGTAAGAGTATTATGTTGGGAAATGTGGAAAAGGTGATGTGGTAATTCTTGGTGAGCTAGAAATTGTACAAATGTATACATGTACCACCAACCACCAATTTTGGAACAGTTTTACCAAATGAGGACAATAACGGCCTATCAATAAGTAGCAACACAACCTCTCGCAAATCACTAAAACCACACCAAGCCAAGGAAGTTTGCTTTGCTGATTATACACACATGAAGTTGAGCCACATATCACTTTTGACTCTTGACTCTGTGTGAGTGTGTAACTGTGGGTGGATGTGTGCATGTCGTCATGTATGTATCTCTGCTGACTTGACATACGTTTGTGTGATTTTCCAGCTGATAGCAGCCTACTCCACCCCCCCTGCTCCTCCGGAGGCAGGCGACCTCGGCTACGAATCAGCATCGACGCGCCTCGACTTCAAGGACTCTGACATGAAAAGGCTGTCGATGGAGATCGAGAGAGAGAGGTAAGCCAGAGTTTAATCCTCTTTGACGACACTTTGAAACGACAGCGTGAAGATGTGGCTCTGTTTGTTTATATTTCCAGTAATATATTAATACTAATACTTCCCTGTATACCCCTCTGCCCCCTCCCTCTCCCCTGTTCTAGACTGGAGTACATGGAGAAGAGTAAGCACCTGCAAGACCAGTTGAAGGAGCTGAAGTCGGAGATTGAGTCTCTGAAGCTGGAGGAGCAGCAGCAGCAGGCCAGCCTCTACACCCTCCGCAGTGAGGCGAGGGGATACGTCCCGGAGCCCCACTACATACCTCACAGCAACGTAAGTACAGCTGGACAGGAACAGGAAACAAACATTTTTGCTCTTCAGGCAGTGGTCGATTCATCCCAATAGTCACTTTCCCTATTTTGCCAGCCAACTATTTTTTTTTAAGATGGAATAGGACCTTCAAATGATGATTGGTTACCTGCCAAAGTAGCTGATAAATTTACCAACATTTGGCTGGTGTCTGGTATTAATTTCTCATTTTGCCCACATTCCTATATACTAACCGTATAATGGTGTTAAATTGCTCCTCATGTCTATCCATGTAGCCTCCCCTAGCGTAATAAGAGTTAATCTACATTACCAGTTAAAGGTTAGGACACACCTGATTGAATATACTATGTTTTTCATTATCTTAAAGCCATTTTGATCTAAAGGCTTATGCTAAATGCTTGAAATGTGTTTTTTAGACAAATATAAACAGTGAAGTTGATGCCTATGTATGCATTTCTTTCCAAAGCCTTTGCCTTTCCATCAAGGCAACTTTAAAGAATATAAAATATAAGATAGTTTTGATTTGTTTAACACTTTTTTGGTCACTGCATAATTCCATTTGTGTTATTTCATAGTTTTGATTATTATTCTTAAAAAATAAGATACAACGCGCTCAACTCACGATAATACCATAACAGCTGGATGCTGGATCCTTAAAGTAGTAGATAATGAAAAAGAAACTGGGACAGCACTCCAAATTGACTTTTTATTTGCCACACGGACATTTTGGGCAAGACGCCCTTCTTCAGCGTGTGTATTGGCAATTTCACAATCAATAGACACAGGTGGGGTTAATTATAGGTGTCCACAACTGGCACAACAGGTCTATCACAATCACATGATGTAGGTGACTAAAACATCACATGATGTAGGTTACTAAAACATGAAACAATTTATACCAAAAAATTTTAATTTATATAAAAAAATAAAAGATAAAAAACAAACAAAAAATATATTGTGTTTCTCAGCAATTCTTTCTCACAAAATGTGTTCTTTTTTTAAATGTACTGTTGTAAAATCTACATAGTCAAAATGTAGATGTCCCAAATTTCACCTAGGGGATCAATAAAGTGCATCTTAGATACAGAGCAGAAAATATTGATTGATATGATATATGATATTTTTTTATATGATTTTGCTGCAACCCCGCATACTTTTCTATGCTGTTTCCCATTCAGTTGAGTTTCAAACCATACCAGGAATACACATCTCCTCACAATACACCTGCACCTCAACCACCTGTGCTTCCCACTTTGAAACTGCTCATACTTTATTATCTTCTCTTTGCAGCGAAACTCGGCGTACATGTCTCAGATGGCCTTCTTTGAAGAAGTCTGATCCTACTCCCACAAGATAAGGACGAGGGACACTGCCTGTTGTGGCTTTTTGCTTTATAAGACATCCCTATATGCTTGGTTTATTTTTTACCTGGCAGAAACTAACACACACACTCTCTCAGACACACACACACACACTCGGGATTGTGCGCTTTGGAAAGACTTTTTATCCATCCTCCACAACACAAACAATCGCCATGCTTGGCTGCCAGCACAGGCTGTCTTGCTAGGTTGTACCGCCTGCTACACTACAGGTTCCTCCACAGTTTTTTATACAGTATATGTTATGAACACATTATGTTTGCCTTGCATCTAACACTGATCGAGGACATGGTGCTGCAAATGGATGTGTGGATGAATTTTGATTTGACGGCAGTGTTGTTTTTTTTGTTGTTTTAAGGGATATTCAGCTGTGAGCTGGTTAGATGTGACAAGATATAGATTGATGCCTTAACAGCCTTTAGCCTTGGGAGGTTGTCTGTTCTCTCTGGGACAGGGAGTGTGTCTAAAATTTGGCACAAACCAACTCTAGGCAGGGTTCCTACAGTCATGGAATAGTCATGAAATTGGCAGATTGTCTTAATTAATGTGTTAAGTCAAATTTGGCTCCTTCCATATATAACAACATTGAAAGGAATAAAAAAAAAAAAAACACATTTCTGACTATACAAGTCCCAAGCTATTGTTGTCGGTAGGCTGGGACACTCAAATCAACTACGGAGTGAAGAAATCTAACATGTATAACACATGAAAATTGGCCCTTTGTGAGACACTAACAAATCTGTCATAAAAGTATTTTTTTTTTTTTTTTTTACAAGTCATGGAAAAGTCAGAATTTGACAAGCAAAAGTGTGCAGGGACCCTGTCTAGGTGTGACACTCCATGGAAAATGTCGTTATATTCAGTGTTTGATCTTTGTTTTGATCTTTGTTTTTATTTGCTTGCTGTTACTGTAACTTGGTACTTGGATTGCCTTTCTTGAGAATAGCGCCTTCATCATTTCTAGTGCCTCATCAGAACGGTTGATAGAGATGCGGTATATAATTACAAGCTCCAGCTCTGCCATTTCAAGTTTTTCTAATGTGTACTGTAGACTTGTGCCTTAAACTCTATTTTTTACCAATATAATTTGCGTTACTGAGGTTGTATTTGGTGTTATTGTGCTTTTGTGCCTTAGAAAGCTGTTGAAATGTAAGTGTGGGATAAGTATCACACCCCGACTGAGTTTCAGAGGAGCAGATTGATGGCTTTGACAGAGAGTTTTCTTTTTTTTTTTCTCTGCTCATGTACCTCTCAGGGTTAGTATTGGAGATAATCAGGGCAGGTGGAATCTCTCATTATTTTCCCAAGACAGATGTTTTCTACACAGGATGTGTTGCTTTTGTGATAGCCATTCAGAATAGTAACCATTAATGTTTTACATTTTTGAATAGACAATATTTGTATTTAACTTAGATCAGTTTGATACTACTTACAGTGATGTGCACTATTCAGATTAAGAGACACTAAGACAGTGGGTACACTACATTTCACGAATAAAAGGTGGGTGAACTGAGTTTAGGTTTACTCCACCACATCCCTTGTTGCATCTTCAAAAAGGGAGAGGCTAGATGCCAAGACTAAAGCCAGGTATCCTGCATGTTTGTTTTGTTTTGGACCGGCCTAGATATTAGATTGACTTGATTATGAACTGAACACTGATAAATAATTGGGGTCAATAATGCCATCACGGCTCTGTAAGTTTAATTGAAATCGTAATTTTAGTTGAGATCTGGTTATAAATGAGTGGCAAGTCTAACCTTGGCCTTGTGTGAATGGGGGTTTGTTGGCCAGATGTCCTTATCAAAATTACTTATCAGTTTAGTGTTTCAGTTGGCATTTCTTTTCATGTTTACACATGTGCCTTAAATAACACCATCTGTCACACACTTGTGCATCACATACAGACATACATTTTCCTGAAATTTACTAATGTACAGGAATCTCTAGTTAAAGAGACTTGGAATTCAGTGGGATTTCCCAGCCAAATCAAGTCCAGTATTGAAAAAAATGTGTATTTCACATCAGAAACATGTTTTTGTGCCATAGTAGATCAGGTGTAATATGGAATGGCAAAAATGTTACAAATTCACATGTACACGTTTTATTTCAACTGCTCAGTCTGATCTGTGGTCAGACGTTGGAAGTTGTCTCACTGTTAATGATAGAATCATTCTTGCTTCCTCCTCATCATCATTAATATAATCATCTTCCTCATCAAGTGTCAATCAAATGCATAATCGTCTTAATAAACATCCGGTTTCAGAAGGAGAAGCAGCTGTTTTTTGTATTTTTTTGTATTTTTGTGGATTTCTTAGAGCCCAGATCCACTGTAGCATTGCTGCCCGTTCAATCAGACACAAAGACACATTGTGAAAACCAGAGTCCTATAAATGCAGTCAGCCGGAACCAAGGCTCCTCCAGAGAATTGGGTGGCATATCTTTCAAATTTGGTTGTGTAAGGACGAGGACAGGATGATTGCCATGTGTTGATGCCAACTAGGAGGAAAAGGCAGGAGAGGCAGGCATTACCATCAAAGGACGCCACAGCAGGGAAGAGCTCAGTAAGGACTCAGGACTTTGTGCACAAAACACATTGACCAGATCATTTAACATTCTCATTTTTATAATTCTCTTAGTTTTGGCTCTCATACAGTTTTCTCCTGGCTGGCCTTTCTAAGATACCAGAGTTTGTAGATTACCATGGTGGATTCTCTCTGAAGAGCTTTGCATTTGCTGGTTGTGCATTAAATTAAACCTGCTGCTGCGAAACCCCCCCCCCAAAAAAACAGACATTATTACTAATTGTAGCTTGGCAAGTATTACACAATAATTTTAGACATATTAATGTAACGAAACAGATTTTTTGTTTTGTTGCAGTGCTCATTAAAATGGGCCTATAATCATTTTGTTAGTTTTGGTGGTGTCTTTCAGTCTATTTCAGACACTTGTACAATTGTATGGGTTGAGATTTATAATGTACTGTACAACATCTGATATGAGACCAGTTTGACTCTAAAGTCAGACCATATACATTGCTTTTTCATGCCATTTTAAATCGGCAGTTTAATTAAACTAAACCCTCACTAGGGACACCAGCAAAAGCAACGTTATGATCATGTGACCTAGCCCTGACCTTAGTCGCTGAATATGATCTGAAATCTGGAGAAGTTGAGGTTGAATGATGTAGCTCCCACCAGAGGGCACAAGAGACTACAGCTCAACTTAAGTCTGTGCCACACTGGTTGCAAAGGTAATTTGTAACCAACAAGTAACAAAAGGACATGGAAAACTACAATAAACACTTCATAAGAGAGGACACTTTTAATATTCATATCTATTTATGCTTACATATCATGCAGAGGGAGATAAGCGGTAAGGGGGAGTGAAGAAGAAAATAGAAAGTTTTCATTAATCAATTAACTGAGGTTAATGGAATCAGATAAGCTTCAATCCCATTAAAAGGCCTTACCATGAGGATTTGAGTGTGTCTTTGTGTGTGTGTTGGTTCATGCACATAGGTACTGTGTGTGCTCAGCTGTGAGACGGGGCTACATGAGATTGGCTGGCATACAAAAGAAGTATTTTACCAACCTGCGGCAGCTTGCATTTTCCCATCAGTACTGGGATCCTATCTAATCATCTCAGGCCTTGGATTTTATTCAAACTGCCAAACATAAACACTTGTCACTTTTCCCTTGCATCTGGCCAGCTGAAGTGAAGTGGGAGGACTATATAACGAGACAGGCTGAGCCTACAAGTGAACCTTTCTGAAGGCGTTTAATGTCACGATGCGGGGTGCACTCGGTCTGCTGCTGTTGCTGCTCGCTGTGTGCGGGTCAGGGGCTCAGGAGGAGGGTGGAGGCGGTGGCCAGGTGGGGGAGGTCAGGGGCAGCGAGTTTCAGAAGAAGAGTCAGAGAGACGTAGCTGAGGAATCGACCAAGCAAAGCATCGCCACCCCTGACATCTGGGCGGAGGTGAAGGCCCTGAGAGACATGGTGGTGGAGCAGAGGGTGGAGCTGAGGAACATGGAGGCCAGAGTGGAGAGCAGCGAGAGCCAGCTGATCGACACCAAATACCACATGGAGCAGCTGCAGAGAGAGAATTCTGGTACAGATCAGCTATCTTCACCATTGGTTGTTTGTTGTGTTGGCCTTCTAGGAACTTTAACTTTAAAACATGACATCATTGCACTCATTGTAAATTCTGGATAAGAGTGCTAGATAAATCCTTAAAATGTAAAATGGATAGGATAATTTAAGGCGAAACTAATGAAAAAAAGAATAGGGCTCACTGCGATTTAAAACAAATTTTTTTTTTAAACATCACATTTCATTTTTCTATTTTCCAGTCCAAGCCACAGAACTGATATCCCTGGAAACCAGACTGAGTAGCAGTGAGAGCAAGACAAGCAACCTGGAAAAACAGAATGCAGGTTATTATTTAATTATTTATTTAATAGTTTAATGGATTTAATGGCTTTATTTTTTGTATGCCATCATTTTTAGCGATATTTTAATATTTGTGTATGTTTATGTTTATCTGTAAGTAGATGGGCATGTTAAGCACATGGTTTGATATGGCACTGCACTGTAATTCAATGCCCTTGCATTAATTCCAGGTATGCAGGCCAGACTGAGTAGCAGTGAGAGTGAACTTCTGATTAGCAAGTCCAAGATCGAACAACTGGAGAAAGAAAATGCAGGTAGTAACTGTAGCTTAGATACACACACATTTGACATGGTATATTTACTGTAGGTGAAATTCAGTGATGCATGTTTACTTTTCTGTGTTCACAGAGAGACCAAAGGTGGCGTTCTACACAGCTTTGACTAATTCAGGACACGTAGGACCCTTTAACACTGAAGTCACACTGAAGTACAGCAAGGTCTTCACCAACATTGGCAATGCTTACAATCCAGCTACAGGTAAATATGCTACATGAGCTGGAAACATCAATCTAAATCTAAATAAATCTAAATCTAAATAAACCAGTTTTGATCTCCCCCCCCCCCCCCCCCCCCCTCTCTCTCTCTCTCTCTCTCTCTCTCTCTTCTCTTTTACAGGTTTCTTCACAGCACCGGTAAAAGGGGTCTACTACATCCAGTTCACTGTGTGCGGTTACAATCTTGGATATGCAGGTTTATTTCTATACAAGAATAATCACGCGATAATGTATACTGTGGAGTACAATGAACACACTGGTATGGAGTATTTCACTAATGCACTTGCCTTGGAACTGCTGGCAGGAGATGAAATCCATATGCGTCTCCCATCAGGCCATTCTGTCTTTGATAATGACAGTAACCACAACACTTTCAGTGGCTTCCTTCTCTTCCCAATGTAAGAAAGATAATGAATGTTCAATGAATAGGTGGCACTGTATCCCTGCCCACTGCCCTGCAGTAAAATATATAAGTAAATAGAAGATCCATTAAAATAAAGTCTAAAGATTCTGTTTGTTACCACTGAGCTTAGAAGCTCATGTAGTAACTTTACATGAGGTGGTTGAGTGGACTACACTGCTGTCCATTTACTGTGATCGTATGTGATCAAACTATGCTGTTAATTGTGGCATACACTGAGTTACTACTTATGATGCAATGTACATGAGCGATATTGCCCTAAGAAGGGATTTGGGTTGGCAAATTAGACAAAATCTCTGTTTTGTCAACAGCAGTATGACATACAAAAAACTGTTCTTTTGCTACAACTTACCCCAGGGTTGAGCAGAGGAACGGGGTAAATTGAGCCATACAGGGGTAAAATGCTCCACAACTTAAAATATTTATGTTTGTCCTTTTCTGTCCTTTCACTAGTATAGGGCCTTACCGGCATACAGGGACAGACAATTGTGTCTCCTCTGAGAATCACATTCTAGCAAAATAACTGTTTACTTAACATAGCTGTACATACTCAACATAACATAGTGATAATTTCTCTTATTTTCAAAAGTATAACACAACTGTCAACATAATATTTGTGCTTGTATGGGTGTGTTCTCCCCTACCATGGTTACATACATTTACATGTGAAAACCCATTGTGAATCAAACCCCTACCCTGGCAGTGTTAGTGCCATGCAAGACCTAGCACAGAACCACTATAAGAGGCAAAAAAAATAGCATTATGAAAAAAATCCTGCTGGTAGGAGTTTCCCAAAATACCTATCGACACTGTCTCATTTCCTGTACATCATGCATGGCCTTACCACTTTTTTTCGTGTGTGTTTTCACTGTAATGTGTGGAAACGAGTAGTGAGGAGAGTACTGAAACATGTGGACTGAATGGTCCACAATAAAAAAAGAATCTTTCATTTTTACAAAAACATGTTAAGGAAAGGAAAGGGCCTTTTGCTGCATAAATTGTCTCGACGTCCGCGATGGCTCCACTTGGATGAGATTACGATTACACACGAAAAAGGATTTTCTAAGAACTAAGCGAAAGCGACGAAGATAAGAGGCGGGAGGTGGGTGTCTCTCTCTGTGGGACTCATCACAGTTTGATGTCCTTTCAGCCACAGGAATATCAGGTGACGGAGAAGGAGTTCATTCTGCCTGGAGAGGGGTTCACTGACTCTTTAGCTCTGGAAATCCTGAGACTGTTTCTCTCGTCTGTTTTAGCTGAGATCTGTCCCACGGCATTTGGCACACAGATTAGAGCAATAGGAGAGACGGGGACACATTTAGAGACTGTGAATTGCATCCCAGGCTGCATTGACTGGAGAGGAAGGGCTACAAAGACAGAAAGGATCACGTCCTGCACAGACAGAAAGAAAGACAGAGAGAGAATAGACCTTTGAAGGGGTTTTGCTGTGGAGGCATTTACAGGAGTGGAATAATTGGATGCTGATGTCCTCGTCCAGCAAAAACGAGAATGCAAACCCCATTCCTTTTATGTGTGTGTCGAATGTGTGTGTGTGTGGAGGAGGTGAAGCGGGGTGGTGGGGGTCGTCACCCAGTATATTCACAATCAGAGGATTTTAATATATTTTCTTTCACAGTATACCGTATCTACCGTATTTACAAAATTGGGACAATTTTGCTGCAGAATTGCATCTTGGGAACAGGCCAAGTTATATACAGGCACCTGGGGATCTACACACTGTACTGCTTCATCAGAGATATTGATCCTCTCATGGCTATTCTGCTCCACTGCAGATGAAAGTGAACTGCTTTCCTGCTTTGTATCACCATGGTGAACTTGGCTAAGAATGAATGAATGCCTGAGAATGGATGAATAGAAATGAGCTGAATGAAATCCCATAGCCTCCTGTACTCTAACTGCCTGGGTCATGGTTTAAAGAACAATAGAGCAAGGTTTAGGCAAGCTCATCCTCATTCAGCATTAAACACACTGATGATGATTGAAGGTGATTGAAGGTGATTTATGAATAATTATATTCACAAGAATTATTAAAATGTGTGACAGTCAACCTACTATGACTATTGTTTATTTACGATTTACCAAAATGTACTGATGTATGTGAAACACTTACCAGATAACCAAACCCAAACTATGCATCCCAGTTTCACCTTGTTCTTACTATTCTCAGGCCAAAAAAACAACTGAATATCACTTGAAAAAAAAGAAAAGAAATTCCTTTTGCTCTCACATTGGGCTTAATGTGTGTGCTTGTCTTTCTGTCCAAATGTCCTCCCAAGAATAGAAAGATGAGGAAAATCCTCCAGAGTGAGGACATTTAGCTAATGTCCTCACTTTGCAGGACATGGGCTTAACCTGCGCTCCCATCTTCTCCACTTCAATCTTGCTTCTGTGACACTGGGTTAACAACGTTCTGCAAGAGCCGCATATGGCTGGAAAAACATTGGTCTTAGTAGATCCACTGAGCTCCTCTAGGGCCAAAGTGTAGTCAGGCTTTAATTCAGGGGCACCAATTGTCAAATTGTGTTTGTTGCATTTGAAAGGGCACTGTTCCCCCTGTTCACTGCCCCGCGATGAGTGTGATTGGTTTAAGAGTGTTTTTTTTTTCCCCCTTATTCCAATGCGATAATTGGTTCTGCCAGATCTTTCTGTGGAAAAAGGTCTGGCCAAGCTTTATTAGGCTAAGGGTTGAAGTTAAGATTAGTTTAGGGTTAGGACTTGAGTTTAGGGTTATCTTTTACAAATGTGAGTCTGTGTGTGTGTGTGTGTACCTGCAGGTGTACATGCATGCTTGTGTGCAAAACTGTGCCTTGCAGAATGTGTCTTTCACTTGTGTTTGTATTGTTTGCCTTCTAAGTGTAGCTGACTGATAACACTCACTGAACTGAAGATGGCTGCCCCTCTGGACCTGAGTGCCCATCCAGTCCTATCAGTCTGAAGCAGAGAGCCACAGCGCTCACATCTCACCTGAGATACGACATACACACACACACACTCGCATGGGAACATGTGTGTGTTTCTGTGAGTGTGTCTGCGTATGTGTGCTCACATGGGCACATGCATGTTTGTGTGTATATGTGACGTGTGTGCACCGGCTCACGTGGGATATTGTGTGTGTGTGTGTGTGTGTGTGTGTGTGTGTGTGTGCGCGCGCCATTGGTCTGAGACTGGCAAGGTCAATGCTTCAGATCAGTCATCTTGTCCAATGGGATTTCTCTAATCTGTCAAAATCTTTCCTCAGTTGACTGCACTGAACGAGTGACAGATCTAGACAGACTGTTTTATATATCTACAGGGGTTGTGTGAGTGTGATTGATGTGTGTGTGTGTTTGTGTGTGTGTCCATTCATATGCTTTCGGTCTTTGTCAAGACAAATCTATAGCCAGTTAATGTGGTCCCTGATGTTTTTAACCCAACCTCAGATGGGACAAACCAGACAGCAAAATGAGAACTTTCATTCTTTGTAGTTTATCCTTTCCGTTTTACTTCAAGCAGTGAGAATAGCAGGGGAGATAGACACTTTTATGTCGGTTCAAATGGCTGGTTATAGAGCTTTTTGGTGCAACTCACAGAGAGCAGCCTCTTTGGCTGATAAACTTTGTCAATGAGATGCAAATCCATGCAGCACTGAGGAGGGAAACAGCCAACAGAGCTGTGCCACTGCACACACACACACAGACAGATATATATACACACAGGCACATACACACATACACACACACACACACAGAAACATACATATACACAAAGACACATACACACTCACACAGGAGCACGTGAGTACACACACACACACACACACACACACACACACATTAAAGCGTAACTTTCTTCTTCAAACACTTGAAGCATGCATGTATTTTCCAGACGGTGCATAGTAAAAATGTCTTTCTCCTTGATCAGTTGCTCGGTGACTCACACACCGGCGGTGTCAGCTGCAGCACATGGAAGAGTCCGGGCAATCCATCCCACAAATCAAATCAAGCCAGTCATACGCACAAAATCCAATCATGCTGCAATACAGGTATTCCATGTGGGGCTTTATCTAATAATTGAAGAGTTCTATTCCAAAACATGATATATCCATTTCAGAAAATAAACAAATAAATAAATAACCCAAAGTTTCAATTTCCAATTCATCCAATATTAATGAAATAAATGGGATTCAGTTTGTAGAAGTATTATCATTTTGGCAACCAAAGATATTCACTGAATGTGCAAAATATCAGGGACACTTTTCACTCCTTTCATGAAGTAGCCGAGACTGATGAGGTGAATCCAGGCAAAAGCCATTATCCCTTATTGATTTCCCTTATTATATCTACACCAATCACATAGGAGGAGATGTAGATAAACAGAAGCAGGCGAGTTGGAGAAGGATTGTGAATTGAGATGTGAATTGTACAAAAGGGGCTCAATATCAATACCAATATCAACTCAATATCAGACAGATGTTCCTAATATTTTGTACAATGTAAGTTAACTACTAAAGTAATATAATTCATTTTTAAATGTGTGGCATCCATGAATTTGTAACAGTCAGTGTCACTTTTTTCCAAATGGTGGATATCTCCTTTTGGGATAACACTCTTTAATTGTCAGATAAATTGTTGAGAATTGCTTTCTGTTGACATATTTCCTTATTTCCCCTCGCTGCTACTTTTGTCCACCGGGATAGGACATTTGTGAGGAATCCAGCCCAAGCACTCAAAATTGCTCTTAAATTGCTTTTTGGGGGGAATTCAGGAATTAAAAGTTGCTTTTTTTGGTAGCATCATAGCTTATCATCAAAGCTAACCTCACACAAGCATATTAATGACAAAAGGATTGGGATGGGAAGGAGCTTGAGAGCAGTAAGGTCACCACTGAGCCCGGTGAATGGAGCTGGAGGTCACACACTGTATTGCTTTGCTAAGCAGATCTGATGAAGGTGGCCGTTGTGTCAAATTAGATATTGATCTCAAGTGTGTGTGGGTGTGTGTTTGTGTGGGTTGGTGGGTTGGTGTACTTGTTTCTCTGGTCTCGCTTTGATTGATTTACCTGAAAACTTCACAATATCTTTGAACTGCAGATCATTCTTCGACAGCAAGGTCATGTCGGTAATTAGCCTACAGCTCACTGTAGATTTGATATCTTCATCTCTTCTGTCTGTGTGTGTGTACACGGGCCAGTGTGTGTCATGTATTTAGCAAATATTAGTAGATCGATTCTCATTTGTGTGGACAGACAGCGAATGTGAAGGTTGAGTCCTCCTTCTATCTGTCATGCTGCTTGCTCACAGCATGAGGTGACTGTCGATTTGACGCGGATCAATAGGACAGGATACTGTCAAACTGAGAGGTATAGGGCTTCTTTAATAGTCAGAACATCATGTGTTTAGTGATTATTATTTTAGTTACATATTTCTGAATGGATTGTGGCTCCATGGTACACACTGTGATTTTACAGAGGGATGGTGATTTTACAGAGGGATGGGAATGTTTTCATAACTTTTATCAGTGCCAAAAAATGAAGCTAATTTGGAAGATGAAGTTCAATCAAACTTTCTTTGTGTCTACAGTGTCAGGCTTCAATTCCCTGTTAATAAGGGAACTTTTCTCTTGATCACAATTGAAAGTTTTAATTAAGCCCAAAGTAAATGAACTAAAGTAAAATAAGTATTGGTAGTTTTCACCAATGTTCACACGTTGTTCATGTTCATCCATATTTCTTGCAATGCCTAAGATGACAGGAATAAAACACAAGAATTCATTTTTACAAAAGATTTTCAATTTAACTTGGTGTAATTGGCAGAAATATTTTGTTTATGCACGTTCAGATATGATTATTAAGCTTATTTCCCCCAGGGTTTTGTCATTTGTTTTGATTCAAATGTTGAAAGGGATATTTGTGGTCTGTAACTAGATAGATAGTGCTTGATGTATTTGGTGTTTGATGTTAGAATTTAAGGAATAAAGACTCTTCTCCTCATCCGTTTGTCTTTAAAAATGTCTTCGGGAAGAGTGAAGACAATTTGAAGGAGATGATTCAGCAGAAGAAAATGCACAGTGTGGTAGAAGGTGGCACAGAGCAGCATGTGACGTCTCCTGTTGTTGTTGAGGACTGACGTATGTGACAGGCTTTTCCACGTATATTGAGACCATGAAATGTTTGTTTACAGAAGAGACAGTTAAATATAGACTGGTATTCATGTTACGAGAAGTTAAGAAACATCTAAAAAGCTTATCTCCATGTCGCTCTTTTCAAACACACATGCAAATAAAACCAAAATGTAGATGGCAAAATGAATTGCAGATTGCAGCTTATCTTTAAGTGATTTAAATGGCTGCAACTGGCAAGGGAGAGGGAGAGAGAGAGAGAAAGTGTGTGTGTGTGTGTGTGTGTGTGTGTGTGTGTGTGTGTGTGTGTGTGTGTGTGTTGGCTCAACCTCCTAAATCCTCAGGCTGCTCATCTTATCATCTGAGTTTTGGCAGCTTCTCTCTGTTTGTGTATGTGTGTATCTTTGTGTGTATATATGTGTGTGTGGTGTGTGTTTGTGTGTATATATATATGTGTGTGTGGTGTGTGTTTGTGTGTATATATATGTGTGTGTGGTGTGTGTTTGTGTGTATATATATGTGTGTGTGTATGTGTGCCTGTGTGTGGTGTTTATAAGAGGTTCTCTCTATCCTTGTGCTGGAAGTCTAACTATGCTAATACTAATCTATTTTTTTCTTCTCTCTCTCTCTCTCTCGCTCTCTCTCTCTCTCTTTCTCTCTCACACACACACACACACCCCTCTCTCGCAGCAGTTTTCCCTGGTCCTCTGTTATGGCCTACTTCCTCTTTGATCATGTGACCAGCTGGCAGCGGCTGTGATTAAATGGGAGAACCACAGGTCCCACGATGCTGGAGGGCACTACAGGTCCCAGAATGCCGAGGGGCAACTCTCTGTTTTCCTCAACCCCGTGAGAATCCTTCTGTCAGTAATTAGCGAACACCGCCTCTGGTGTCTGTGTGTGTGTGTCTGTCAGTGTGTGTGTGTGTGTGTGTGTGTGTGTGTGTGTGTGTGTGTGTGTGTGAGAGAGTGTACTGTATGTGTGGCTGTGCCCCAGCTCATGTGTTTGTGGATTTTTGTGTTTGCACATGCGAGAGAGAGTGAGAGAGAATATTTTGTGGCAAGCTGTTCAATGCTTTCTGTCTGAATCTACAGTTGTTGCTTATCTGCGTATGTTAAATACTCTAAGACTGCTAACAAAACAACAAAGCACCCTGCTTAGTCAGATCACAGCCCCCAGATACATCTCCTTCCTCTCCATTTACAGCATTTAGCTGACGCTGTCTTCCAGAGCGATGCAGAATGAGAGTTCAGTGTCTTGTTAAAGTGCACTCTGACAGGACACTTGGCTGTGGAGGGACACACATATTGTCATGCTGCGGGGATTGAACCTGTGACCTCTCATTTACAGGACGACCTCTCTCAGCCATCGGCCTCCCTAGTGGAAACACAACAGTCCCTCCTTGGGGAGCTTGAATACACTTGAATACTCTGGGTTTCTGGCTAGATCCTAATAAGAGCTAAGTGTATAAATAAAGTGAGAAGACAGACTGTGATGCCATTCCCTCAATATTCTGATATCTATCACATGCTTTCATCTGAGTAGCACTGTTGCCAACTTGGCAACTTTGTCACTAGATTGAGTGACTTTTCAGAACCTCCTGCCGAGTTTATTTCTAAAAAGCAACAAGCGACAAATCTGGTGACTTTTTCTGACCATTGGGACCAATGTTAATGTGTTGAATCCTAAAGTATTTGGCAAAATAAATTGATACGGCTGATGCCAGTTTGCTCTACTTGGTTGTCTAATCCAGAGAGGTCTGATGATCACAGCGTTTCCCACACACAGCACAACCCCCTCTCTCTGCTGAGAGCAGGGACTGTAGCTTGTATATTAATATGCAAATCTGTGTTTGATGTCACCTGGCAACTTCTGGCGACTTTTTGAGCAGCCAATAGCTACTTTCCTTGGAAAAGAGTTGGCAACGCTGGAAGCAACCGTAATCCCCTAATTTCACACAGCCACAGCACTGGCTCAAACAACAGAGGTCTGGAGAAATATAAAGATAATAGCTGATCAGAAAAGGGCCGCAACACTGTGGGCTGTTGTCATCTTTCAAAACATTCAAATTGGTACAAGTGCTCACTCGTTTACTGTCGCACAGTGGGAACAACTAGGAAGTTGCTACAGTCAGCTAGCTAGCGAAACAAACTTTACAAAGGCGAGGTTTAAATGATGTGCAGCGGGTCTAATCACCCCCACAAAATTTTCCTTCCATTTCTTCTAATGTTTTTTTTTGGCTTTATTTATAGGTAGTAGTAGTGTGATGGCAAAGTGAGGGCAAAGAGAGGAGGATGACATGCAACAAAGGCTGGATTCAAACCTGTACTGCTGCAGTAAGGACTTTGCCTTAATTGTACGCGCTCTAACAGTTGAGCCACCAACCAATTTCCTTTTTAATCTCATTTAAGTTACCCAAAATGTGTGTCTGTTAACTTGAATTTACTCTGCAAAGTAGCTGGCGCTGTAGCTCAGCTAACGATGAAACTTGTTCTACCTGCACAGAGGAAAACCCCAGAAGTGCAGTTTCCGGGGGCTTGTACAAGAATCCTATTTCCAACTCAGAGCCAACCAGTTAATGCTGCCTTTTGGCTCAGAAAGGTCTGGTTATCCCACATTTTATGACGACAGTTTCTCCAGACCTCTGTCTTTTGAGTCGGACCCGTGGCTACGTTAGATTAGGAATCCCCAGACCAGCAGGGAAAATGTGGGAGGGGAAAGAGGATGAGTAACGCTGTCTTGTCCCTCAACAACTACTGTCGAGGTTCCCTTGAGCAAGGCACTGAACCCCCAGCTGCTCCAGTAGCTCCACTGGAGCAGCGGCCAACAGTAGAAGACTGTGGCTGTACTGGGCAGCTCCCATTGTGAATGTGTGGAGCTGGGTGAATGTGAAGCAGACTGTCGCTGGAAAAGAGCAAGCGTGCTCAGTCAGTTGACATAAAGGTTAACGTAGAATAAAAAAAACAAACATCTTTGCTTACAAGGGTAATGGAATAACGGTAACAAGAGTGAGAGAGAGAGAGAGAGAGAGAAAGAGAGGTTGAGGGGAGGTTCTCTTCTGTTAGTCTGTGGTTTGCTGTCATGTTAATGGGGAGCACCTCTCCATATTAAGTTTGCCCTTGATCGCTTTCTCCTTCTACCGATGTGGTCCTGAATCACATTACGCATTTGACAAACATGAGCACACACACGCACAACAAACATGCGGACGTCCCACACATGCGTGTACACCCACACACGCACACACACACACACACACACACAGACACACACACACACACACACACACACACACACACACACACACACACACACACACAAAGACATACACATTTACTCTGCCTTGTTATATATTTACCAAATTTCAAACACCTCATTCACTCAAATTGAATCCTAACTGCACTCTCATCATTTCCCAATTCTCTCTCGATTATATTGCTGGCTCACGCTCTCTCCCTTTCATGACGAAACTAATAAGGAGACAAAGAAAGAGGAAATGAAAAAAATTAGTTTAGACACACAGCCCTCATTATTTCCATTCCCAATACCAACGACACTCTGTAATTGTAGAAAATATCGCCCTCTCTTCTGTCTCTCTCTCTCATGCTCGTCCCATTTAAGTCTGAAAAGAGCGTTTGTGATTGATGTATGCTCTTTCTCTCTCTCTCTCTCTCTCTCTCTCTCTCTATGCATCTCCCTCTTTCTGTTCTTTCTCGCCTTCTCTCCCGTCTTCTCTCTTCCTCTGTCTCGGTCTCTTTCTCTTTTCCTTTGTGTCAGTTTCTGTCACTCTTGCTCTCGCTCTCTCTCTCTCTCTCTCTCTCTCTCTCTCTCTCTCTCTATCCCCTTCATTCATCCAAGCTGTCTTTCATGTTATTCCTTCTATCTCTGCCCCACATGAAAAGAGCAAATGAATATTAAAAAGAAAAAGAGGTAACACTCAGCGAGGGGTGGCAGTCCGTGTACTGAGCGACACAAACTAGACCTTAATTGTACGCTTGAAATCTTTCTTCCCAGGAGTCTTTGAGCCCCTTGTTACAGAATCAATACTGTGGGCCGACACACATGAATGCATGCAGACATGCGCTTGCACACACACACACATTCACAAACAGGCACACACATTCACAGGCAATCGATTGGGACATTCCATTTTCTCATACCAGTGTCTCTATCTGCTACAGAGAGTTTTCGAGTGTGTTTATTTTTATTTTTTTTTCAGAAAGATTGAATATACAAAAACAAATGTACGCTTTGGCATGTAGGTAATTCTTTACTTCAATTCCTAATAAAAGGTTGTCAGTGGTGGTCTATGTCTATTGTGTTTGATGTTTGTGTGTATGTGCATGCATACAGATGTGTGTGTGTGTGTGTGTGAGTGTGTGTGTGCGCGTGCGTGTGTGCGTTTGAAGTGCCTTGATGTAGCAAAGAGATTATATCTCTTCTATCCTGCTCTTCTGCCTGTTGTTTTTCCTGGTCAGCTCTTCCGCAGATAGGACGCTTGGAGTTCTTTTTATAGAGCTGTCACACATGAGATGGACATCCTGGCTTCTGATTGGCTGTCCCACATCAAGGTGAGTTTGTCCCTGAATGCCCCGTCTCTTCCAGTGTCAGTCTCCATCGCCAACTGCAGCACAGGGGGGTCTCGTGCATGTAGAGGTTGAGCACGCTGCTCTTTGTGCGTTCACGTGCCGCTGGGAAGGAATCAACGTTGCGTTCACATGCTACTTTGTTGGAAAATCAAACCTGGAGAAGAAAACGATAAACAAACATGGACGAAAAGGATGATGTGGCTTTGGCTGCTTCTTAATTTAACAAAGTTATGATAGGTAGTTTAGCTAAATATAAACATGTAATAAAGGTGCATGTGTAGGTGTTTTTTCGAGCCTGTGTGTGCTTGAGTGTGTGTGTGTGTGTCGTGTGTGTGTGCTTGAGTGTGTGTGTGTGTGTGCTGCACATGCATGTGCACGTGCATGGGGGAGGGTGTATGCATGTTTGTTTATTCCCAGCAAGCATTTGACAGACTGTGACATGCAGGAAGTCGCCAAGTTCAACGTCAACCCAAACGAGCAAAAAGTTCAGCAATTAAAACAGCACTGGAAACTATTTTGACATTTTCCTGTTGAGACAAACATCGCCTCAACTTTCACTTTGGCTCTATATGCCGGTTTTCAGCTTGGGCACAGGCTGTTGTATCAACATCTATTCAATGTCACTGGATTCTGTCAGACAGATTATTGGTGCTGAGACTTGAGACATGGGCAATTGAGGAGTGTCTTGTTTGGTGCGATGGAGGGCAATAAAAGTGTTGCTATGAAGGCATTATCAGCAGATAGAGTGGTGAGTTTATTACAGTGCATTAGGCTGGCAACAGATGGAGACCTTTGCCTGGTATTCTAGTTCAAACAAGGGCAAACATCCTGCCGCTGTTTCTTGTCCTTTGCTTGGCCCTATACTTCCCCTCTGAGTGTGTGTGTGTGTGTTTGTGTGTGTTTGTGTGTGTGGAGATGTTGCTTGCAGAGCTCACACCTGTCCTGATATTGCTGAACTACTCTTTACTCATTATTTCTCATTATACTAATTATGTCACACCATTACAGCCCTCTGTGTGTATGTCTCTCTCTCTCTCTCCCCCTCTCTCTGTCTCACAGCTCTCAGTAGATGATGACTGCTCTATAGAGCTGCTCTCCGGTCCAGTAGGAATCCCCACAACCATCAATTCCACACGCTGACAGCGCCATCGCTGTGGCAATGAAACCTGAACCTATGTTGGGACAGACCTGGCCTCCTTTCTGCGTCTCTGGGGACTGGAACCAACGTGGGGGACGAGGGGAGAGGATGAGGGGCGTTTGTTGGGGGGAGGAATAGAGGGAGACAGGTGAGATATGGACGGTCAATGGGGAGCCGAGAAAATAGGGGGTGGTGGAGAAATGAAATGAGAGCCGGGAGGGCTGGAATGAGATGAGGACTAGTGGAAGGGGTGTATGTGTGAAAGAGAAAAGGGGTAAGAGGTGGGAAAGCGGTGGAGAGGGAGGGAAAAGGGGGAAATCGGAGTGTTGGATGGATAGAGGTGAAAGGAGAGGTGAGAGGAGGGGGGGGGGGAGAGAAGGGAAGGCGCGAGCCAGGCGGGGCTCCATCCCTCTCCCTGCTCTAGGTTTCCCTCTGCCTCTAGCAGGAGTTGATTTACTGCCCACCGCCGAATGAAGATCCCCTCCACCGTCGTCTGCCTCCGTCTCCAGTTTAGTGCTCCTTCCCAGGGGTGATATTACTACCTGAGAAAACACGCTGCTTCTATTCACCTGCTACGCCACAGACTTTATAGGGCACTTCACTGACAGTGAGGCAGGGCATCACTCACAAAAAGAAAAGAAAAAAAAAGTTGCTATTGCTATTGGAGGAGCAAAATATTCCTTGGCTATAGCATTTTTCAGACATCTCCACTTGACCTTCCTCTCAGACAACAGTGTTATGGTCTTTATACAAAACCTAAATGGAAAAAAATAGGAATTTGCTGTCACACGGCTCTCATAAACGGTCATCTGTCTAGTACATTTGCTGTAGAATGATTGATAATGTTGTCATAGAAATGAGCGTTGGTTTTAGTCCTGAACATATGACTCACAAAGCTAATATGTTACCATGGCAATCACCGTGGCAGCTGAGTTGAGTATTGCCACCTCTTGAGTCTTATCCACTGTGGCCACACATGAAACAATACTCCATTGCCATTGCCATGGCAAAACCATCCAAATTATATTGCATCCATTAGGTATACCAAAGGAGATTAGCCTGTTATTTTATACTAGGATTGACTACACACACACACACACACACGCGCGCACGCACACACACACTGTCCTTCTGGCTCCTCATCTTGTGTTTGTTTACCGTAAGCTCCTCTGCTGTCTCTGCTCAACCCCTCTCCCCTCATCCCTCATCCCTCATCTCTCTCTCTCTCTCTCCTCAACTTCACCTTCCCCTTTTCTCTCTTCCTTCTCGCCCCTTTTCCTCTGTGACCTCTCTCTCACCTCAAATCTACATAAACTCTTAGCTCCCTCTCCTCTTCCCTGCCTCTCCTCTTCCCTCCTTCCTCTCCCTATCCCTGTACAACCCTTCCATCCTCTCATCCCCCCGCTCCTCAGCGATGTTTCATTTACTTTAATCTAATTTGATGTTATTTAATTTAGAGAGCCGTGACTTGTGATGGCTCAGCAGGGATTCAGGGGTGTAGCTGCATGGCTGAGTGTGTGTGTGTGTGTGTGTGTGTGTGTGTGAGTGTGAGTGTGTGCACGTGCGGGGAGTTCTCACGCGTGTGTGCATGCGTTTGCGTGTCTGCAGTGTGCACACATGCACAGACTTGCCCTTCGGCAGTGCAGAAATGTTTAATTTTTGCAGCCTGAGTTTGTCTGCCGCACCAGAGAAAACAAACAAACCAACAATCACGGCAAGACGGTCATCACTTATTTAGACAGTCAAGGAAAAGGAGGCAGGCGGCAGGAAGAACCGGAATGAAAGGGTGATGAAGGGATAATGTTCAGACAGCCATATTGGGGAAGAAATGAGGGGAGCAGGATGAGAAGTAGATGAGAAGAGGGAGGAAGAGGAAGGGGAGGAATGACCTCGGGAGAGTCAGATAAGGAGACGCATTGTGATTTATATGACTTCATGCATTATTGGCAAGGGAATTATTAGGTGCAGGGAGTGATCCTCAAATGCAATAATCTCCAGACTGTTTTGACATGCCGCTATAGATGCCAGCTATGAAGACAAAAGTGCACAGCCCATTTAAATTCAACCCAAAGGACCTACACCATGGTACAGTGGGCAGATCTGAAAGCGTGAGATAAAGTAGAAACTCTTGTCAGTGGATTGTTATCTTTGATGTGTATCTCCTACAGTAAGGTGCCTCAGGCGTGGGGCTTTTTTCTGTACATTTTATTTAACCTGTTGTTAGATCCCATGGGGATAAAAACAAACAAACATCTTTTTCTTATTCCAGGAACTAGAAGACTTTATTGTAAAAGTCAGTCTAGCAAGAAATACCCCTCTTTTTTATCTTACATTGTAAAATTAGCATATATAGTATATATAGTATATTACTGTATATACTGTATAACAAAATCAATATAGCTCACAAGATTACCTTTATCATTGGAAATCTTTTGCTAGTATATCTAATACTTCAAGTGCAATATGAGTGCAACAGTTGTAAATGACATTTGCTTTTCAAAATAGAACAATTCAATAGATTTTCCTCAATTAAAAATGCTCTTAGATGAGCCTTGGATAGCTGCTAGTCAAAAACCTAGGATCCCACTTTAAAAACCCCACTGCCTGACGATTTTGGATGCCTTTCAATACCTTTTGATGCCTTTTCTGTTGATGTTGATATCAAAAACGGTCACGGTTCAGTTCTGATTGATAGCGCTTTTCAGCAGCCGCCTCTAATCACTTGCCACTTTGTACTCACACATGTTTGTGTACTTTGTAGGTCATGGAGTTTTCAGTTCTATCTAACTTGTAATCCTGTTAATGTTTTCCCCCAGAGTTTCTCAGTGAGCAGCAGTGATGCCAGCAACATTACCATATCATCAATTAAAAGTAATTTAATTGTGTTTTAATTAAACCTCATTTGATTCTGTTACCCGCATGTGGCAATGTCTGTGTGTGTGTGTGCATGCCTGTGTGTGTGTGTGTGCCTGTGTGTGCCTGTGTGTGCCTGTGTCTGTGTGTGGGTGGGCAAGGTTTTATTGTATGTGTGTGTGTGTCTATGTGTGTGAGCCTGTGCTTGAGTGCGTGTCTGTGTGTGTCTGTGTGTGTGTGTGTGTGTGTGTGTGTAAGTGAGTGTGAGGCTTTTTTCTGGGTTGTTAAAGGAATCCCACTTGTACACGTGCTCAGCATGCTACTCTCAGACAGGCGACTGTGCTGCGCTCTCAATTTCATTTTATCTATTTTCTTTTTGCTACAGGTATCTTACCTTGGGTTTCTCTCTATAGCCTCGATTCAATCAATTTTGGATGTTGCCTCTCATACAGTCATACACAAAGATACATACAGATACACAGACACACCCACACCCACACACACACACACACACACAATATGGCCAGTGGATGTTTTCGTTTAGTTAGTTGAGCCAACCTACTTACATGCTGAATGCGCCCTTTGGATAGAAATTCAGGCCGATCCAAACTCTAACCATTTGGAACCAGACAGGATGAGAGGAAAAGCTGCTGCCGCCGACTTCTGGTGTCTGGAGGGATGATGGACTGGCAGCTGCCTGGCTCAGACAAGAAACAGACTAGAACAGCTTAAACCCACCAAGGTGCGGGATTTATTCATGCTGTGTGTGTATGTGTGTGTGTGTGTGTGTGTGTATGCTAAGGTTCAACTGAAATGGGTTTTTGAACGACCGATACCAATACCAATATTTTTGTATTGAAGCTGCCAGTAGCAGATATTTTGTGCATTACATTTGATCATTTTCATGCCAGAAATGACAAGAATTCGATGTTTAACCTAAAATATGATTCTTGCCAGGGTGGAAAAAGCCTCTGAAACAGCATTTGGACCATCATGGGACACTAAAACTCTCCACTGAAACGCATAATAATGAAATTCTTTCAGGGTTAGCAGCTCCTTATGTTACCCAGTCCACCTATTCATAGTATATATATATATATGTATAAGTAGGGGAAACTGGGATAAAGATGAAGAATTCATTTACAAAAAATCATTATTGAAATTAAATGAAGAAATGAAATGTGCAAAGAAAATCAAATTCCATTGCAGGTGTGAAAGACCTCCATCATATTGGCAGTGGACCACATTACTGGCGATGTCCCACATTTAATAAAAAGCCAATTTGGCCAAGTGTATACATGTGTGCGTGCGTGAGTGTGTGCATGCATGTGTATGTGTGTGTGGTGTGTGTGTGTGTGTGTGTGTGTGTGCGTGTATGGGGGTGTTTTGTATGCATATGTATTCAGGATGTATTCATCTATTTAAGAGAGAGAATGAGTCATCCTGTAATCTTCAAATGGAAGCAGTGTTACATTCTAAGTATACATCCATCTTTTCTCCAACAGATGCAGGTGGGTCATCAGGCTAGTTGCTGTGAACAGATAACTGGTTAGCAATTCTACCAGTCTCTTCTCCCTCTCTCTCTTCTCTCTCTCTCTCTCTCCTCCCTCTCTCTCTCTCTCTCTCTCTCTCTCTCTCTCTCTCTCTCTCTCTCTCTCTCTCTCTCTCTCTCTCTCTCTCTCTCCCTCTCTCTCTCTCTCTCTCTCTCTGCATCCCGACATAAGCATTAATTCTTACAATTTTATGGTCTGTGGACAGCAGAGACAGCCAAATATGTTAAAGTTGCCATGGCTAATGTCATTACAGGCTGTCAAATACACTTTACTTTAGTTATTTAGCCGACGCTGTCATCCAGAGCGGCTTACAAACAGTGAGCAGGTGGGGCTTCACTGGCTTAACTTTGCCAGCATCAGGGCACTTAAAAAAATGTATTGCAGTAAAGTTGCTAGTTTCCTCATCAAAACTGTATTCAGCAACATGATCCAACTCAGTAATGTGTTCCTTGATTATTACAGTTACTTTCAGATTACTTTGCCATATTTGAGGTGTAGTTCAGTGAATTGATTTCAGGCTGTTCTGGTCACATTTTATAAAGACGTAGAACAGCTGCCACTATTTAGATACTTAAATTCTGAGTTTCTTGCTTTCACTTTAAAAGTATTCCCACAAGTAGGCTAATCCTCTAATTTTTTCACAAGTATCTGGAAACAGAATACATTATTTTTCTTAGGTAACATAAAGAAATATAGTTACATTTTTTTGTGTGTTGTGTTTTTGGAATACCTTAACGCTGTTACAAGTATTTCGTTACAACAGACGCATGGCTGTTGTGTAGGATTGAACCTCTGGCCTTCGCCACCCCCAAAAAACATACAGAGTTTAATATTCAATGTTTGGATTTTACACTTATGATGTGTTTTTGATGTGTGTTTTATCCTGATTTCTTTTTCCCACTCAGCCCCAACGCTCCTTGTGTACCTATACAATAGTAGTCATATGTTCCTGGTGTGGTGTTGTGCATTTCACAATACTATCATGTTCAAGATCATGTTTCATATGATTTAATATGAAACATGATGTATGTCTCTCTCTCTCTCTTCTCCCTCTCCCTCCCTGTCTCTCTCTCTCTCTCTCTCTCTCTCTCTCTTTCTCTCTCTCTCACTCATGCATGCGTGTGTCTGCACACACTCATTTCTCCAAAGGTCTAGATGTTAAATCCACTCACTGTTCCATTATTCATATGGTGTTGCAGACATAACCTTCCTGGGGGGGACTTAAAGTTTTACCCCCCAGCTCTTTCGGGTATTGTATATTTTACAGGACAAGTATTCAGTTATGTGTGTGTGTGAGAGAGAGAAAGAGAGTGAGAGAGAGAGAGAGAGAGAGAGAGAAAAAAAAAAAAAAGAGAGAGAGAGAGAGAGAGAGAGAGAGCAGGATGTCCATGCTGTTTGTCTAGATTACCTTTGTGTTGTAATTTTGATGGTAGGGTTTATTTTTATGTGCAGTGCAATCCCAGCTTTCACCGTTTTAATTATTACAGACTTCTCTTGATCTCTCTCTCTCTCTCTCTCTCTCTCTCTCGCACTCTTGCACGCCCCCACTTTTCTCTCTCTTTCATTCACTCAAGTAATTTACTCACCTACACACACACACATGCACACATATTCACCATATCTTACTTGTCTTCTGATTGTTTTAGTATCTCCTCCAGTTCACAGCAATGAGGACTTAGATGAATGTGAATTAACCTGTTTAAGGAAGTTAAATTTAATTTGTAACGCTGCCTGCGGCGTAAGAAATCTGGCCGGCAAAATCCTGTATTTCCCACGGAAGGTCATCGTATTGCGGGCCGCGGAATAAGTATGGCAGGGATGTGGAGTGGAATGGATGATGACAATATTTATATGCTAATGAAAATGAGGTTGGATTTGGAGAGATGGTGAATGTATTATAGAACCAGGCTGTGATCTGAAATCATAATATCCTTTCTTATGTGCCCATGGCTGCTGGGTTTCCACTTCATACTGATAGCAGGAGGCAGGAACAGCAACCTCTCCTCCGTCAGCTGCAAAATTTAAGTATTAAATGTACAGTAGACACAACAACATGGGAGTTTTCCACAGCTTTGTACTGGAGCTTAGTGATAGAAACCTTGCTAAGTTGAAGTTAATTTCCCATGACTTTCCATTATCATCACAGGAGTGGACTGAAAGCACAAACTTTGGCACCACTTCAAGATAATCTTTTCTTTTTGATAAATAACACTATGTTATTCTAAAAGAGGCTATTAAAACAGCACGTTTTCGTGACCTTTTACTGGCATTAAAGAATTACAATTGGCATATCTGAACGTGAACTTTCCCTTTGAAATGTTAAATCTCCCATTTAGGTTTTATTCATAGCCTCATTGATGCAGTGTTCGGGGCTCAGGAGGCAGGATTAAAGTATATCTCTATCGGTGAGCAGTAAATGGTTTCAAAGTGTAAACATTACACAGTAAATAGGGCAGTAGTTACATCTGATTGCTGACATGGCTTCATATTGATTTGGTCTGAGATCAGAGTCCATGTTAGCATTTCCCTGTGGTTCTATTTGATGGTTTAAATCCCGCCCCCTCCTCTTCTCCTTATATTTGAGATGCTTGATGTTTTGCCAACAGATCACTCGGTAGGATCCAATTATGAATGTTCAATCAATGTAGAGTAATACTGAGAGTGAAGGGTCAGTGGATTAGTCTCAGTCAGTCAGTAGGGAACTGTAACACAGAGAATCAAGACATTGAAGATATGTCAGGGTCTTTGTCCTAGCGGAGAGATTGTTCTGAAGAGCTGCACAGATACAGTGAAAGCACCCACGAAGGAAGAGTTGCTGACATTATGCTATTATGTGACTCAGTGCTTTTGTTTTGTGACTGAATTTGCTACATTTGTACGGTGTAATGAACAGCATTGCTGCCCGCCACGGTACATGGCTAACTATCACCCCCTAAATCAGTATGCAGGACATGTAAAATATATGCAATAAATTGGTTTTCCTTCCCAACACCTGAGAAAAATGTGTTCAACGCACCATGAGATTTCGATTATCACCTTGCCTGATACTGACCGCCCAGCTGTCTTCTTCCTCTGGGGAAGATGGCTTGGCTGGCTGGACGTTTAGGCCAGCAGATGGGCTCCAGTAACAAGGTGGACAACACTTATTGGTGGGGCCATAAGTTCCTTTTTATAAACGCTATATTTCCAATTAGTAATCCATATGTAAATAAAGGGGTTTGAGTGAAGCTATTGTGAGTGAAAAGGCTGGAAAATCTGTTTAGCCATCTCTAAATCAACTCTTTTAGAAGCTACAGGTATATGAATGTACAAACAATTTTTACATGGTCAAAAAGTGCCATATTGGGTTTAAATACTGCAAGGAACATGCAGCTGAGCCTACTGAAGCAAAGTGACTCTACACTATTCAGTGTTCAGCAGGCCAACACTGAACACTGAATTTAAAGATGCTTAAATTCAGAAGTCTACAATAAGTTCAGCAGTAGGCCTACAAAAGTGAGATTTCGGATATCAGCCCATAATATTCCTATTGGGACTTATTGTGTGTATGGTAGGCCTAAACTCATTAACCTTATTGTATTCTGTGGTATTTTTTTGTATCTCCTATGATATCATTATAGCATTTTTATCATTATCCTATAGGGGTTTATAGTTTTGCAGTGACCGTTTTATTTTTATTAAATTATATTTGTTTATGTAATTATGATAGGAAACTATTGTTCTTTAAATGAAAGAACGAGGGGTGATGTGACACATTCAGATTGATTCAGAAGTTGTTTTGGTAATGCTGACATGAGGCACATACAGTAACTTCACCTTCATTCGTCCTGCCTGTATCTATCGGCCGGCTGGAGAAACCGATTCAGCACCACGGACAGCGCCATTCACTTCTTCAAAACACATTCACTTCATCTTCTGTATAAGACTTCCAGCGTAAGTTTAGTGGAAAAACACCTATAGCTTGGGCTTTTTCTCCTTCTCTTCTTCCATGTGAAGTGGAAAAAAAGCTATTCAAAACCTTTGATACTCCCATTAATTATGCCTACAGTGCAGTTGGATCTCGCAATATAAGTTCACTGCTCTCGTGTTATCTTTACTTTTCATTGATGCCTCAATTCCCAGTGAAAAACAGAGTAGTCTTGTAGCCTATCACGTTATTACAACTCCCCGAGGCAGGCACACACACACACACACACACACACACACGCACACACCACGTATTAACCCTTTGCAATCGGCGAGAAGGGAATAAATAGATTGAGCTGTTAAATTAGTTGCGGTAACCTCTTTTAATTATAGCCATGCAGCAGCACAGAAGACACAGTGTTCAACCTCAAGGCTAAGGCTGGAATCGAGCTGCTGTGGTCCCATGGGTGCAGGAGAACAGAGGCTTCAGATATTACATAATTAGCAGGGAATGTAAATGGGATAGTGGAGTATATTCTAATCATGAGGCACTGAGAGAAAACCACAGGAAGCCCAATCAGGAGATAAGACGGCCGGGAGAGGGAAGAGAGGACATCTTCAAGGAAAGGATCTTCCTATCTGGCCTACATGGTGGTTCTGGTCCAGGAAGTTGCCTTGAAGCCCGCGTGAACAAAGAAGAAGAGAAAGATTTAGGAGGGGTGGGGGGACAATTAGACACACTGCATCATTTAAGTACTGTGGCTGATGTCATTTCCTATAAGCACCATAATTGGGCATCGGCGACTCCAGACAAGCAGTGAAGAATGGCAAAATTAAAAAAAAAAACAACACTATTCCCCAGGGGAACTGGGGCATTGTAGCTGCATTGATCCAGTGAAACGTTAATTGGTCGGACCTCACACTCTTCCCTGCGACCTCACGCCTCTCATCTCATCTCACCTCATCTCTCTCTCTCTCTCTCTCTCTCTCTCTCTCTCTCTCTCTCTCTCTCTCTCTCTCTCCCTTTCTCTCTCTCTCTCCCCCTCCCTCTCACTCGCACACACGCACACACACACACCTGTTCTATAAATCACAAGGAGGGCAGTTCCCATTGAGTACCTCGGCACTGCATGCTCTCCCACTCACCTACTACACCTCTACCCCCCTGTGGCCCCTCCCTTACCGGACCGGACCGATAAATGGGTTAA
>NW_027281116.1:0-82500 GCF_046629955.1 Centroberyx affinis
TTGCTTAATTACTTCAAATCAATGCAAATTTCTCTTATCACAACATGTCTGTGCCAAACTCTCAGTACTGACTGCGAGTACTGACTCTTCCTGCTTTAAATGTCACCGGGGGAATGTTCAATGACAAACTGAAATGTCGATGGCGATACATAATGGCGATGTAATCGATTAAACATTGTACTGATTACCTAGTGAACACTGTAATCTGTGATGTAATTCATTGGATTAGTGCAATTCTGTATCTAATGTAATGTGAGGTGATCTGGTTACTTCCCTTTATTTCCTGATTACTTTTTTCTGAAATCTATAGAATATGAAGTTAAATCGACAAAATCTTAGAATTTACAGATTTTAAATTGATTAAAAGTGAAACGATATTTGGGTCTCCAATCCATTTCATCTTCATTATGTTAAAGAATTCATATTGAGAAAAGAAACACATTCTTCTTGCAGGTATTACATACTCATACGTCTTTATCTGATTCTGCTAAATAGACTTCACCTTAATAGTTCACACCATGCTGTTTGTTACTACAGAAGTGATTATGATATCTATGCCAATATTTTTGTCTGTTTGCTTGTTAGCAGATCACAGGGGAATCTTCGGGACAATCCTTTTCACTAAAAGCTGGCAGAGACGAGCGTAACAGAAATGTCTCACAGAAGAACCGACTCAGGGGAACTGAGACCATCGACAGCAGGATCCTCAGGGCCCAACAGGACGGACTGGGTGTCATCTTCAGCAGAAGGGCCCTCGCTGAAGCTATGAGGATCTTAGTTATCTGGTCTGATCCCACTCACCCCCTTGAATAGGAAATTTGACTATTCTGACTGTCGTACTGAAGGCTTGTGTTTGTGTGTGTGTGTGTGTGCCTCTATTTTGGTTGAAGTGACAAACATCATTAACCTCAAGTGTGTTGTGTTCTGTTACTTTCTACCTTTATTTTGACCTGTGTGTGTATGTTAATGAGAGACAGAGTGGGAGACTTTTTGTGACTTTTAATGATTTCTGCAGTTGTATTTTGTGAGAGGGATCATGTGGCAGCATGTTTATAACCAACAAAGGCCTCTTGTAATCTCTGTTCTGGCAGGCTGAGGTCAAACACTGTAAACCCGTTTCATCTTAATTTCCTTGGCAGCTAAAGCAACGTAATGTGGATCTAGGCCACATGTGGATGAGGTCAATGAATTATACTTAGCCAGACTGTTGATCCTTAAAAAGTTTAAACAGGGTAGATAGCTACAATATTGAAATTGTTGTAGTGGTTTTGTAGTAGTTTTTAATTAATAGAGATTTTCATTTCCTCAAATTCACTCATATTTTCAGTGCAGCATTCATGTTGGCCATCCAAAGTCTTCATAATAGAAATACAAGCTTACATGTATGGTATAGGGAAATAACATATCACAAGTAACTAACAACAATTATTTTTGTCACTGTACTCAAACATTATCAGATTAGACAGCTTTAGGAAAAGTTAGACTAGATGAAATTATTAACATTTTATCTAACAGAAGCATCATCATTAGTAGCAGTCATCCGGGGTAAACTCAACAAAACTTATTGGAAGTGCAATTTCATCTCGACTTGAGCAAATTACAACCGAGAAAGCTTATCAGAGCTCTCCGGGTAAAGCTGGAACAGTCGTAAAAATTTGCGTAACGCTGCAAAGCAGATAAGCTTCCCGAGTAGCGTCAAGATAACCAACTAACAAATATGACGTCCGGTCTCAACTTTCGAAGTAAAATTCTTATTGTCAAACATTTGTTGCAATGTTTGTTTGTTTATTTGTTTTTTTTGTTTTTTGAGTTATACAAAATGGCAAGTTAACAGATAAAGAATATATTTTACGAGGAATTGGTAGGATAAAATGTCCTTTTCACAGCATATATTTTTGCCACAAATATTTCTGTATATTCGGCTTTTAGTGTGCTTGCAAGGGGGGCACACTACTATTAGCCTACTACTAGGCTACTACTCTGGACTGATTCTCATACAGTTTTTACACAACATAGACGTACAAAACATTCAGTTCATTGTGGAGGTGTGCTATTGACAGCGACAACGTGTGGGCTTTTATTGTGAAGGCAACTAACCCGTGTTCCCGTTTTCCTTGCCTGTCTCTGCTAGCTTGACTCAGCTGGCCTCCCGTTACCAGGGTGCACCATGGAGAGGGGAGGGGCGGTGGGGGGGATGGTAGAGGGTGAAGAGGCCTATGCTGCTGCTGAGGCCGTCCGGGTTCAGCCGGGGTGAGGATCCGACCCCAGCTGAACCGACCGGGGGAAGAACAGATTATGAGTTGCGGCAGTTTTTGTGGAGCAGAAGCGTCCGGGCGACCTGTCAAGCGCCACGCGCCTCCCCACTCTCACTGAGGAGGTTTTCATCAAGGAATGAGAGGAACTTTTTCAATATTTCATTTGCGGGTAAGACGTTGTCTCATTTCATTTATATGGTGCCTGTTTCTGAAAGATTTATCACCACGTTTATTGGTTCTTGTCTTTCGAATGAATGGGTTGGTTTTACTTAAATAGATGGTAAAGTGTGAATGATTCAACATTTCCAGTGGGATGGGACTTTCATATAAGGCGGGTTCTTATATAAACAACAGAGGCTACGATCGATAATTTAGGGCTTAATGTAAATACTTTTTGGTATTGTTCTAAAACCACGGTAACTCTGAATGATCACTGGTTGTGAAATTACCTGCCTCTTATCTGATCCCGGGTCGCAGCCTGGTTTCAGATCAAGCAGATAAATTCTATAGACATAGTCAAATTCAAACAGAAATCTGATCTGTCACATTTTATTTTACCAACCAGCAGCACATTCAAATTAGCCTTCAGGCTAAATTGCACACACGATTATTTTATTGTGTGATTTGACACATGGTTATTACACATGCTGATTGCTACTGCATATGAGAAGTTCAAATTTTGCTGAAGAAATGCGGTTAGAATTAGTGTCAAATAAGCTTAAAGGTAAGTCAGTAGCCTACTAGGCTTTATTCATGTCGGTTCATCAAAGCATTTGATTGCTTGAAATTATTTTTGTTTTTGTTTTTATTAGAGATTTTTGAAAAAACTTAAAGTCTTTGCCTGCTGTTCAGTAGATTGCGGGACTGTACAACACAACTGACAGCTGTATTACGTCGTGATAAACTTTTCCAAGCATGTAAACAAATCTTAACCTCATTATTTGTGTATTATTTGACCACTAGGTGGAGCCATTGCAACACAGATCATCCTCAACCACACATCCACAACCTTCAGTGACTTTCACACAGCTGAGTCCCTTCAGCTCCTCCACTCAGTCCAGTAGCTGTGTTAAACCAAGAGTGTTTGAACATGAAGGGGCAAATTATGGGTGGCGTCATCCAGGATCTCCCAGTCCGAGGTGCAGAAGGACCGGAGCCCGGGCCTCTTGGCAGGTCCATGTCCTTCACTGATGAGGCAGTTTCCATCCTGACCTCCACAAACCAGCTGGCCCGCACCCTGCTGGGCCGCACCTCTGCCCTCAGACGCAAAGAGGACGCCAACACCGACAGCTGCGACGACGACAGCGGCAACGTCATACGCCGCAAGCGGGAGTTCATCCCAGACGAGAAGAAAGACGAAGGCTACTGGGACAAGCGGCGCAAGAACAACGAGGCGGCCAAGCGTTCACGGGAGAAGCGGCGGGCCAACGACGTGGTGCTGGAGACGCGCGTCCTGGGCCTGCTGGAGGAGAACGCCCGCCTGAGGGCCGAGCTCCTGGCCCTCAAGTTCCGCTTCGGCCTGGTGAAGGACCCGTCCGATGTGACCATCCTGCCACTCGCTGCGCCCTCCTGCACCCAGCCGACACCCCCTTCAAGACGGTACTACCAGACCCACGGTGAAGCGTCTTCATACCTCAATGCACAGTCCAGCACCAGCACCCACCACATTCAGCCCCACCCTCCACAGCAGGGTGCCATGTACGGGCCGAGGGGAGCTGGGGTGTCATCAAGCCGCAGTATGGGCAGTGTATCCGAGGACTCAGGCCTCTCCACCCCTGGTAGCTCAAATGTGGGCAGCCCTGTGTTTTTCGATGACGGACTGAGCGAACACAGCCGACCTTCCCCAAGAGCGGTGGCGGAGGAGCAGCAGCAGCAAGGCTTCGATTCTCACCCCTGCCCCCCGGAGGTCAGCGAGGGACAGGGTGTCAGCAGACAAGACTTGGCAGAGGGCTTGAGAAGCCTTCCGCACAAGCTCCGCTTCAAAGGCGGCGATGGAGGCGAGCTGTCCCTGCCTCCAGACAGCAGACACAGCGGCCCGCCCGTCGCCACGGTGGGGCCGAACGTCCAGCCGAGGAGCCACCAGCAGGCCGGGTGGGACAGCAGGGTGGAGGGTCAGGCTCTCTGGCCCAGGGAGGAGGCCGGTGGCGGACTCGAGCAGCAGCATCAGTTCCCCTCTTCTGGATGTTACGGCTCCAGAGACACCAAGTACATGATGGAGAACGACAGCCTCAGATCCCAGATCGGCTGTTTGTCTCAAGAGGTGGCTCAGCTCAAGAGGCTCTTCTCCCAGCAGCTGCTCTCCAAACTCACTTAAGATCAGACTCAACAGGCTTTGCTCACCAATGGTAGAGGGGAATGAAAAGAGGAACCAACTCTTAACTCAAGCTCAGAGACAGATTCACATCATCAAAATGACACTTAGGTGATACTGCAGCTTATAGACTGCTGGCTTTTACAGCACGGCATGGCACCGCTGCCCGATTGCTTACAGGCAAACAGCTACCTCTGAAGTGATATATACCTTACGCACTATTTGTATGGTTCAATCACTTCAGTTCCCTCGCAACCTGCAATCTGTTTCACTCAAAAAGCTTAGTTCAGTAAGCTACTTCCCAGCGTGACGGTCAAGGCAGCACAGAAAATACCAACACATTTAACTTGTATCGAAATAATGTTTACTGACTGTAGACCTAAGAGTGATTTCTACCTGAATTCATAATATGCTCTTTGATCCTGTAATCAGAACTATCTCCAATGATTTGAAAAAAGTTGTACATTTTTTAATACTTGACTGAACAGGTCAGTCGGAAACACTGGAGGAGTGTGTGGTAGATACTGGTGTGTGCCACAAAGAAAAGCACACAGTTATAGTTTGTAACACTTCCATCTCTAATGTTTTTTCAACAGTGATAGTGTGCTTTTGCATTCTTTATGTATTGTTCTCTGCATCTGTATTAGATTATCTTATGACAATGACGGTAAACATAGCACTGTATATTTCATCACTTTTCAGAAGCAATCACTGTAATTGGAAATAAATATATTTTTTATATACAAAAGACTGCTGCATCTTTTATGACAAATTGAGATTGTCTCAGTTAATTCCCCAAACCAGAACTATGCTATTATGTAGCCAATTAAATATATGAAAAGGAACATATAAACTCCTCTGCATTAAATTTCAAAAGCAGAAGCACCGCTTTGTGACAGAATAATTACAGCATTACAGCATATTATGCTGTCTCTGGAGATTATAATGTGTTTGTATTTAATAATGTAAGCATCAACTCAAATGAGGTGAAATGAGCACTACAGCAAATACAGTGATTATTCACAGCATAAAGACATTATTGCCTTTGTATCTGTTCTAAAAGGCATACATACTGTAAGAGACACAGTCATCAACATGAAATATGCAAAACAGGTTTAAATGGTTTTACACCACATTTTGCCAAAAACATTCCATACTGTAGAGAGCAACAGTCATGTCTGCCACAAATATGTTTTATTACTCTCCCATGACCTAATTGCTCTGCGACTTGTTATTGACTTCCTATACACAGAAAGCATACTGCACATAATGAGGCACATTACCAAGGAGCTGCAGCTCTCTCTCTCTCTCTCTCTCTCTCTCTCTCTCTCTCTCTCTCTCTCTCTCTCTCTCTCTCCTCTCTCTCCCTGAACTGCACTTAAGTTTTGTAACATTCACAATAATCAATCGCAGAAAATTTCAAGAGTAAATAGCAGTTACTGAAGGTATTGGAGCAAGAAATGAAGTGGGCCACTGGGTTAGTGGACTGAAGCAGCGAGGAGGGAGGGTGGATGTATAGAGGGAGGGAGAGGAGAGGAGAGGAGTGGGTCTCTGAATGAGTCATCCACAACGTCAGCAATAGGAAAGCTATTTTTAGATGAGAGAAGCAGCGGTGGATATTGATTGGCGCACATGGGTGTGTGTCTAAGAATGAAGGTTCAGAATACATTAACACTTGGAAGGAGTGCAAGGGAGTAACCGTCTAATCTCTGCTGACAGAAATCAGAAATGCTGCTCACTCAGTAGCTCACTCCTGACCTTTGAGAAATACACTATGCTACTGCTGCTACTACTGAAAGGAGGGGGTTTGAATGGGAATGGTGTTATTACTGTCAGTATCTGCTAGTCTGCAGTTGTAAAGCCAGAATGTGGCAGTGCTTACATGACATTTTGATTCTCTCTGGGAATACTGACACCCACTTGACAGCATGCCGTGCTGTGAATGTATTCTCGGATAATATTTACATTTCGAGTGCAGTCATTATTTATTTTTACCAACACCAGGTGGCGCCAAGCATCTTTACGACCTCGGGTCACTGATTCTCCATTCATTCACAGCAGGTTTACTACAGAGGTCTCCTCCTCCATTGTAGACACAGTAGTGCCACACGCTCCAAGCTCAGCCAAATCAGTTCGTTTCGGAAAGAATGAGCTTGAATTCTGGAGGAATTAAATGAATCTTGTGTGAATCATCCATCTTTTTTTTTTTTTTCAAAAACAAATAATGAGAATAAGGCAGAAGATGTACAAATCTGTATCACCTTGTCTGAAAGCCCTCTGCAAAGTAATTTTTAATGCAAATCTGTGCGCACAACAGACTTGGTTTAGCCTGTACAGCTGCAAACCCCTGTTCTATAGGCTTTGGTCTTGTCTCTCCACAACAGTAACAACAACAGATATACATCAAGTCTTTTGTCTCTGATCAACCCGCACCCAACCCAGTCTACAACCCCCATGCCATGAGCCATATAGGAGGGAGTGAGCGCCTTCTGGTTGCTAGGCAGGCGCCGCGCCACCACAGTTGCCAAGGGAATGCCTGCATGCAGAAGCAGCTGTGGAGAGATGGTGTGCGTTGGGGGTTGGTTAACAGAGGGCCCGGGAGGGGGGGAGGAGCTAGACAAGTTCAAGGCCACCGTTCCCCCAACATTGTCTAATGATGGTGATGTTGGTGTGTGTGTGTGTGTGTGTGTGTGGAAGGGGTGCACAAGCGTAGGTTGAGACAAAGCAGGGGGGAAGGGATGCAAGTGAGAAAGTGGGTTGGAAATGGATCTGCGGTCTTACAAATGGCCGGAGAGATGTAACAGGACTGACGTAACACCGCAAGAAATATGGCTGTGATGAGGACAGGCTATGAGGGATAGAAGAAAAGCTTCTTAGCAGATAAACCCACCCCACCCCTCCTAAAAAAAGATAATCAAAGAGACGAAAATATGGGAGAGGAAAAATGAAAAATAACAACAAATGAATGGTTTTACTCATAATAAAGGAGATGCATTTATTTTTTTCCTGTTTCACTCTACCTTACCAGACCTGGACACTCATAGAAAATCATGCAAAATTTAAAGGTTGTGGTCAGTAAGTATGATATCAAATCAAAATGATGTCAAAATATTGATGCAGGTCATACAAACAAAAAAGACTTGAATGTAGAATTTGAATAGTGCAAAGAGTTAATAATACCAAATCAACACTATTATCTTTGGAATAATTTACAGACGGTGTGTAAGCAAGGGGTTAAACTCTATTGTATGCCACTGACAACAGAAAGTGAAACACATGTAACACACCCTGGTCTCAAGCCTGTCAGGACATATTTTTATAATGTGTGTGTGTGTGTGTGTGTGTGTTTCCCATGCCCTTCTTTCAGCATGTCTCAAACTACTTAATCTTCAAGAAAGTTGAGAGAGACATCACATGCTGCAAAGAAAAGAACAACAAAATAGACAAGGGACAGAATGACTCAAGAGGCAACATTTAATTTCCTTCCGTGGTTAATATCAATCATAATCTCCAGTGCAGACGATGAGATATGTAACCAGTCAAACAAGTGGGTTGACAGTCTCAGGGATGAATAGAACATTAAGTCCCAAAACAAATTGTTTGGCCACACACACCCATGCAGGTCACACGCAGCGATGGAAAGAGATCAAAAAGGTCCCACTCAAGTAGAAGTACTGTTACTTTGCTGATATTTTCCTTAAGTAGCAGTAAGCTACAAGTACTGGTGTAAAAATCTACTTAAGTAAAAGTTAAATTTAAAATGTACTCAGAGAAAAGTTACTGAGTTACTTTTAAGAAAATAGAGAAAATGAACATTGTTGCATGTGATATTTTCCATGCAATTCTAAAAGGATGAGAGGGCAGAGTTCAAACCAGCTTCTTTTAATTGGAAAATTTGGAAATTACAAAATAAATTGCACCAAGTAAAGCCACTCTTCTCTTCTACTGACTGACCATTCACTCCAAATGGCTAGTCCAATTTCTGATGCTTATGGACAAACACAAAATTTGTACTCTGTAATTGTAGTACAATACTTAAGTAAAAAATGTTTTAAGTAAAAGTAAAACTACTGACTTTAAAAAAAATCAATGATAGTAATATGAGTAAATGTAATTTGTTTCTTCCACCCAGGTCACACATATCTACTTCTGTTCATGTCTCTGTAGGAAAATGTCTTCCCAGGATCAACATGCAGGGGAGCTTAGTGGTTACAGACTGTCCTCACCATGATGATTATACATATTTTTAAGTGCATAAATTCAAATCCATGCAATGCTGTCACATTGTTCCACACTGCAACACTGCTGCCTGGAACTATCACAAACATTAGAGGAAGGCAGGTTGCCAACTTTTCATAAAGAAAACTTTACATTTTGTGTAACACAGAGGCAGCAGGTGGCAAAGTGAGAAGGGAGACTGTTCTTCAACCAGATTCAAGCCGTTGTGTTGGCGTCCGGCCTGCTGAAGTGTCCTTGAGCAAACACCAAATCTCTGCCAGCTCTGACCTCTGACTGAAAGAGTTTCCCAACATGGATCAATAAATCAATTAAGTAACACATTAATTCATCACATGCCTTGTCTGTCTGAGTCCTTGCACATTCATTTTACATTCAATGTTAAGTAGATATATCTTTTCAGGTCCTTCTATTATTTTAACTTTCTGCTATTGTTTTTGCATTGTTTTGTTGTTCATATATTTGTGTATTATCATTTGAAAAAAAAAAGGAGAAAACAACATGACTGAGTAAAAAAGAGGTGCAGCCTTTAACTTTTTATTGATTTCAGTAAGCAATTTAAGTGTCTCTTGTTGTGTAATTGGCCTATTCTTCAAAATACTGCTGTTATAAAATGACTTTTATGCTTTTATGTAAAAGCCGGTTGCAATGCATGCTGGTTTGCGATGTGATATTATGTGTTGTGTAATCAAATTTGGAAGGGAAAAAAATTGCACCCATATTCTCTCTCTGTCTCTCTCTATCACTGTCTCTCTTTCTCTGTCCTCTCTCTTTCTCTCTCTCTCTCTCTCTCTCTCTCTCACACACACACACACACACACGCACAAGCTGCTCTAAGTAAGCCTAGGGCACAGCACAGGACAAAAAAGCTTTTTGGGCCCTACTTTGTGATAATAACTGCTCCATATTTGATCATTATGTCTGTCTCCACACACACACACACACACACACACACACGATCACCACTGAAGTCTTATAGTCAAGTTGTTCCCAAACTGGGATCAGGGGACCCACAGGGGTCTTTAAGCAGGTTTCAGCAGCAAAATGAGGATTGATTTCAACTGTTGCTCCATTAACTAGAAGGTTGCACTAGAGAATATATAACAACAACTAATATTAGAATACATAATAACTAATGAGAAAATGTATCATAATAACTGACAGAATATATAATAATACCTAATGAGAGAATTATGTAATAATGACTAATATTAGAGTATATAATAACTCATGAGAGAATATATCATAATAACTAATCAGATAATTATGTAATAATAACTCATATTAGAGTATAGAATAGCTAATTGAGAGTGTGTAGTAATAACTAATCAGAGAATGTATAATAATAACTTATGAGAGAATATGTAATAATAACTAATATTACACTATATAATATGTTATGAGAGAATATTTAATAATACCTAATGAGAGAGTGTATAATAATACACTGTTATCTAAAGTATCTATCCATGTTCAAGGCTATTATTGGATCTCTCCCAGCTAGGTAACACGGTCTGCATGTAACTTTGGGGCACAACTCCGCATATTTGCCCTACATTTTCACCTATAATGTGGCGTTACGTCCTTATATATACTTAACCACTCCCGTGAAATTACATTCAACCGGGGAGGTGGGGGGGGGGAGGTTGACTAATACAGAGATAGAGGACAAAAACGTGACGAGGCAGCCTAAGAGCTGTTATGCAACCACTGACCTACTAACACATATTTCTACAGGGGAGAGGGAGAGAAACTGGAGCAAAGTCTCCGGCACAACACAAGCAACTCTCAAAACCAAACGGGAGAAACGGCATCCTGCGAAACGACATCCAGACCGACAGACTCAACTCAGCCGAGCAGAGGAAAAAGGAGAAGGAAAGGGAGGAAAAACTTTGCTTTCTTTTGAGAAGGAGAAGAGGAAACGGGAGCGAGACAGCTTTTGTGTCGGGGCAGCCTGAATATATTTTCTGTCTTTTTTTTTGCGCGTGGAGACCGAAAGGTATGTTTTGGGAGATATTAAAGGGGGGTTATCCTAGCTATTTTTTGTATGTAATGTTTCTGCACTTGTATCGCTAAATCTTTATTACAGACGGTTTTGTAAATGAGGCTGGTTGTGCGTGTGTGTATTCAGATTAGGACATGATGCTTATGGCCGGGTATTGTTCACATGGCGACTCAGCCCTGCCGGCAGTCAGTGTGTCCGTGACTTTGACACATTTCCTGCTCTTGTTGTAACACAAACACGGTATTTTTTTTTTTTTTTTACGATTAAGGGGCAACCGGCGACCACGGCGGTCGGGATTTGTTGCCGGGTTTTTAAATTTGCGGGGGTTTTGTATGAAGGATAGTAGGATTTGTGAAACGTGGTTGGCCGTATCCCTCAATGTGCTCAATGTCAAGGCGAGGTAATTTCCCCAATGGTGGTGTTTTCCAGGGAATGAGGACTGCTGGTCAGTGATGTCTGATTTTCATGTGGCCATGCAGTCAGATAGCTCCGGCACATGGCGTATGCTCGTTTATTTTTTTATTTGTGCGTGTTTCATTATATCATTTTTTTTGTTACAATTCACTGAAATATCTAATATGTTTCTCTTCGTTTTGGCTGCATGCGCTACCGCTGAACTGATGCAAGCGTAAGACAGGATTGGGTCATGCCCTCGTTTAATTTATTGTAAGGGAAAATGTATAATTCCCCAATTTAAGCAGAGCTAACTGAAAACTTTGTCATGTCAGAGTGCAGGTTAGACCGGTGCACCACAAACCGGGGGCCATACCGCATAAGTAAATATATATGTGTATATGCAAAATAGAACTATTGTAATCCTATTATAATTTGTTAAAAGGATAATTAGAATTGTTAGAAGGATCCTATGCACATATTTAAACGTATCACAGCATTAAACTGTAGTATTATAAAGGAGGATTATAGTGATGCCATAGCAGATAAAAAGAGCATAAAGTAGGCAGTGATAAGGTCATTATAAACTCACTATTGATCACTTTTCTTCAAAGTAATGTTTTGATAACCTCCTTCTGTCAGGTTCCAATTCAGGATATTTAGAAGAATATTTTTCTTCTGTTTCTGGGTTACATCATGGGCTTAGGGTAGCTGTAATCATGCAAATAACAAATTCTCAAAGTGTTAGAAATGGAAAACAATCAAGAAATGACTGAAATGTTTTTCTTCCTGTCATAAAAAGGAAGTTATTGGATGAAGCAAAGCACAGAGGTTTGCTTTATGGGAGTTGGAGGGTATGACATAACCAGCGCACAGTAGGGAGCAGCAATAAACAGCGTCTCTCTCATGGGACAGGACAGAGTGTCCTGTAATTGATTCCCGTTTACACCCGTTGCTTCTTCCGCATCATTCGTACCAGATTAACACCAAAACTTCACTTTTAAAGGAATTAAATGTTAAGCAAATCTGTAACAAGTAGCGTACAATGCAAGTTGCTGGAAGTATTGTTTTAGAAATGCAGTCAAATCATGAACAACGATGCAACACACATCTTACAAAAGTGGGCAATTGCTAAATGTCTCACAGAAGAGAAAACATGGAAACAGAAAGGCAGAACAGAGTCTAAACCAGATAGTGATCTCCCTTATTCAGTACAAAACTGTCTCCCAAGATCCTTGCAAGGCCTTGGCGTGGCTTTGTTGTGAAATGAGAATAAGTAACTGAACATCCAGGATGTGATGCAATGGATGGAAACCCCTCTCTGGCGAGGCAGGCAGAGTTCTGGTGAGCTTGTTAGACTCCGAGCTGCCAGCTGGTCTGGAATCAGAGCCGTCTGCCTCGCTCCGTCCCAGCCAGTTCCCTGAATATAGGTCAAACCTGTATCTGGCTGAGGACAGACACAAGGTATGGGGCAAGAGCCAGCACTACTCCGACTCTGTCAGCTCCTCTGGGGAACATGAACGCACCGTGGAAAAAAGATTTGCACAGACTTCAATAACTTTTTTTTCAATAACTTTTGGCCCATTTTTCGACACTTACTTGTAATGGCCATGAACTGATACATGTGTTCAAACATTCTCATTTTTTGAGACTTTGTGATGTTCCCTAGTGTGTCTGTCTGCAGACTGTAAAGACTTGGTAGACTTGGACATAGGAAGTAAAGGTTTATGCAATGGCCCCATACTGTACAGCAGCCAGTCAGTTTAAATGCAGATCAGCAATAGAAACATTTTAGGGACACAAACATGCTCTGGGGAAACGGATACAACTTAAATAGGATAGAGGTCACTGGTACAGCATGTAACTCACATGTGGTCAATTCACCAGTCAGTGAGAGATGTCCACAGGCAGAAACTTTATGCAGAAAGTTGCATTTATGAGGAACACTTTAGGATATTACGAATTTGTCATTTCTATATAGTATAGTAATTTTTTTTAAAGAGATTTATATGTGGTGCACACTAAATGTAGGACATTCTCCTGGGAAAATGTGTTTTTTTCCCAAGATTTAATGATAGTATTGTGTCACTGTCCAGAGTCCAGGTGGAATTGTTAATAGTCACATGTGACTGAATGGAAATGTTGACGGGAATGGCAGTTATAGGACTCACTAGTTGACCTGGAATGTCTGTTTCCTAGTTCGGTGGGCTTTCTTAACACAAAGCCACTGGGCAAAATGGAGGCCCCTGGCTGGGGCCCCCTCCACGTGTGTGGGGGTGGATGACTTAAAAGATGGAGGAGGGGAAAGGGATGCCATGCATTACTCAGACCTGCCTCGGAGGGGGTCAAAGGTGCAGCATTCCTCCCCAAGCAGCAAGTGCCTGACAACAGCTTCAGAGCTGCATTTTCCTCCAAAAACACAGAGAAAACACTTGTCTTAGCTGCAGTGAGTCATTATTTTTAATGGAATTTATTCCATGCAGAAAGGATGCACTGTATCTCCAAAATATCTTTATGGATCTGTCTTAATTAGCATTACCATAACCTGGTGATATTCTAGCTTTCGTTTGGTTCTTGGCTCTTATACAGATTGCACAGAGAGAGGGGAGAGAGACAGAGCTTGCAGGGTATTCACAGCCAGTAACCTGTAGCTTCTGCCGCTATGTAATATGCATGTGTTACACAAGGTTCGCTTCGCAACACAGAGATTCAGAGCACGTAGGTTACGAGCAACAACAGCAGCCCCTCCCCCCGCAGTCCTGAGAGAGAGGCTGTTATGAGTGAATTTGGCTGCAGATATGGGTGTGTGCTCTGACGTCAATGCTATCTCCCCATCTCTCACCTTTTTTCATCTGCCTCTAACGCATGTTGTTTCTCGCTGCATAGGTGTCGTTGATGTTTCTAGAGCATACAGGAGTTAATGTTGCATGTGAATCACTGGGGCTTTCATAATCCGGTTTTTAGGCTGATGACGTATCCAAGTTTGTCTTTTTTATTCCTCCTGCTGCAGTGTCTGTAAATTCCTCTCATTTCCACCAACTGAATTCCTCCAGTCCGCCCAACCCTTCTTTTCTTCCTCCCCCCCTCACCTCTTTTTGCCCCTCTATTTTTAGAGTGCACTCGAATACTCTCCTTCCCTCTCCTGCCCTCCCTCCCTTGCAGTCCCACTGACCTATTTTATGGCGCACCGTCAAAGACAGGAGTGTTTACTGCGTAGCGTCGTTTCTAGGTCAGTGGGACAAGGCAGACGTATGCCGGCTCTCTTCCCGCCCCTCTTTGTTTCGCGCCCCCGCTCCAGCAAGTCTTTATGAAAATTACTTGGGGCGGGGAGGGGGGCTGACCCTGCATTTTTCCACATCTGTTGGTGTTCATGTCCAAACTGAAATCCCTTGCTGTTCACCGTAGCTTTTCTACCAGTGATTCTTTGAAGGAGAAAAGCAGCACGCAGAACGGGAAAATGTTATATGGCTATTGGAGGGAAAATCCTGTTTGAAGACTAGCCTGTAGCCTTCCTAGACTTACTTAGACCTTAATCAGAATTATAAAATGATCGGCATGAGCAAATAAACAGTGTTGTCCAAGTACAGATAAATGAAGCCAAGCTGCTACAGAAGTTATGTAACTAAATATTGAGAGCACTAGACTCTAAGTACGCTTTTGTGACTGCGAGATTATGTAACAAGGTCGTTGACTCCTGGGCTGGGAGAGAGACGCAGTAACTGGTTTGCAGACGAAGCTCATCAGATTAAATAGTTATGTGGTATCAACCATGTGATACGAATTCAGTGGTTTGTGATATGGGCACAGTATACAGTAGTGTTACACAGAGAAACAAAGGTAGGTGTGACAGATGACAGGGAGAGTTCAAAAGCACCCAAAACTTTGCCCTTTTGGCAACACAGATTGAATAAAATTGCATTAACAGTCAATGTGGTTTCTTCGGGTAGGCTTGCTTTCTTAGATACATAGAGATCCCTAAATTATTTTTATTTATAGTAGGTTATCCTAATAAATAGGGTTGATACAAATAGCAGTTTAATATAATCTGTCCAAAGACATTTTGAAGAACATGTGTGAATCATATTTACACTTTATTAAGTAAACCCACCAAGAAGAGACCCCTCTTGTGTTCATAATCGTCAGCAGGGATCTTGGTCCTTTGCCGACTCGATGGCGTCACTCAGTTCCTGCAGAAATGCCCTTCTGCACATCACCGTTGATGTTGTTTGCATGCTTGTGGCCCGCCTGTTTTCTTTAACCAGTTTTGCCATTCTCCTATGTTGGTTGAGAATCAATATTGGACTATCCAAATAAAGTGTCACTGAAAGCTATAGAGACACTGGACTGTGGTGTGACTGGAAGGTTACAGGTTGAATCCCTGTGACAGCTTACTGTCCATCTCAGTGGAAATGTATATCGCCGATTCCTGTTTCCAATATGTGAAAATAGGTGAAAGAGGAAAAAAAGGGCAGACACAGGAGAAAGATTAGGCTTATCAGGATCCCTGATGATGAAACCGACTGACCATGTTTAAACAGATGTGCTATGTTTGCTTTCGGTGTTGTTGCTTAAAAAAAGTGACACCGTGACACAGAGAGTCATTGTAACCCACTGACATATCACCTAGATTATTACATGCACTTGGTGTGTGTGTGTCATAAAAAAAGATGTTTTTATGTTTGTAGTGGTGCCCAGGGCTCAGGGTAATGATGTGTTATTAATTACTGTATGTCAACTGTGTAATGCTGCGCAGTGAGAGAGACAGATCTAGTTATTACGTAACGCTGGATTGCGAGTCAACATCTGCACTATGTTCAGTATTTTTTATAAACTCATGGTGAAAAGGATGTTTGTTGGGCAAGGTTTCCTGTTAAGCTTATGATGCTGATACTACATAAGGAAGTGCAGCAGGTTGTGGTGTTGTGTAATGTCAGACAGTGTGACAGTTCCCTAAGACACAGAGACTTTGCTGCTATGACAGATGGGCCATTGCAGCCTGATTAGTGTCACAACACCCCCTTCTCCCCTGCTTACGCACCCTCACACACACATATATGCACACGGCCCAGCGCAGATGTGTACAGTTGAATAACAAGCTGTGTTTGTTTGTCAGCTACTGTCATGACACATTAAGCCCCAAGGAGTCGGACATATTGAGTCACGCAAAAGGTGCAACCGCCAGGAACTCCCATCCTAGAATTTGTTTGATGCACGACATTCTGTTTGAACTAGTGTACGAGTCATAGTGTCCCTTATGATATTTAGAAAATAAAATATAAAAGCAGAAATGAGAATGACAGGAAATTTGTTTCACCATACCTATATATAGGTCACAGAGCATGTGTGATAAAATATCAGATGTATCAGCCTCAAATAGATAGAAGCGCTGTGCACCGCTGCCTCTTCACCCTTCCCCTCCCCTCCCTCCCTCAGCCCTCCATCCGTCAGTCTCTGCAGAGCTGGCACACGGTCAGCCTGCCCTAGTCCTAGTTATGTGACTGTGACAGTGCAGTGTCTTACGCAAGAGCTCTGCAGCAGCGGCGGCGCAGACCTGTGCAGCTCAGCCCCGACCTCTCAGCCTCAGCCATCTCCGCTCGTCCCCGCGCTGCCAGTCAGCAAAGACCCCCAAGGAATACTGTTAACCTACATTCTATGCATGCAAACTGTGCAGCGGCTCAGCCTGTACTAATCCACCGCAACCCCCCCCCCCCCCCCCACACCTTCCCTGAAGTCAAGGAAGTCAAGGAACATGATGTCGATATAAACTATCAAACAATAGAAACTATAAATGTCCACACTGACAGTGAAAACATTACATAACTTTGGTGGTTATGTCATAGTTTTTTGGCACAAGCTGAATTGCCGGAGACAAAATGTTTTGTACGATTTGTAAGGTCAGACTGCAGTTGATGTTTAAGTCATTTCAAATCGCCGTACAGGTTACACCATATGAAATACGGGACCCACATTTTAGCTTTGTGCTGCATTTCATGAAAAGTCATTTGACCTGACCAAAATGTAAATATATGTCACAATGAACTGCAGTATTTTTGCAACTAATTCTCTCTCTCTTTCTCTCTCCCTCTCTCTCTCTTTTTCTCTCTCACTGTCTCCATAACCCAGTTGCTGGTCAGCAAGCAGCAGCGCTAAAACTGGGTCCTCGGGGAGTGTTGAGCTGTGGAAAAACCCCCGGACTAGACGGACTGACCTACATCCTCTGTAAGACACCCAGAGAAGCAGGGCACCAGCCTGACAGGCATCAAAACCCTGGTGAAGATTAAGGACGACACAGACAAACTCAAAATCACCTCCAGTGAGACTCCAGAGACTCCTTTGAACTACTTGCCAAGAGAGCTGGAAGAGTTTTTGTGGAAAAAACAAACTTGTTTCTTTTTTAGTTTCTTCCGTAGTTCAGAACACTAGTTCAATGTGTGAGGTTTTTGTGGAGTTCCATCTCTTTTTAATCTTCTTGGCAAATTTGGACACTTGAACATTTTGAATTAGAAAAAAAAGGCAACACAGTTTTCAAAGGCAAAATCAATGAGGTTCTCCCTTCGAGGAGCTCAAATACCTCATCCAGAGTTTTTTGCAGATCCTGCAACATAGGTCAAACTCCAAAACAGTTGGCTTATCAGACACATCGTCTCCCTCCCCCCTTTGCCCTTACTGCTAGAGATCCACTCTGGCCCCAAGCTGGGAAAATGGAAAGCCTGAGTCTACACCTCCCATCCACCAGCAGCAACAACCTGGATGTGGACACTTTTTCTAACTACAGCGAGAGCCTCCCATCCCCCCAGCCCGAAGACGGATCACGTAGCGGCCGCCAGGCTAAAGGTAGCAAGCCCAACATGTCCTCCCGGCGCAAGCGGGAGTTCATTTCTGATGAAAAGAAAGATGCATCCTACTGGGAAAAACGGAGGAAGAACAATGAAGCAGCCAAGCGCTCAAGGGAGAAGCGCCGCCTCAATGACATGGTGCTAGAAAACCGGGTCATGGCACTGAATGAGGAGAACGTTCGTCTAAAAACAGAACTCCTTCAGCTCAAGTTGCGCTTTGGCCTCATCAGCACAGCCTCCTACATGGAGAAAAGTCAGCAAATATCCAACAGTGCTGCTAGTGTCAACAGCAGCAACGGGAGCAATGGCACCCCCAATAGTAACCCCTACCTCTCAAGCAGCGGCTACTCCAGTGCATCCCAAGTGATGCTGAACTCGGACTCCTCTGAAACCGAACAGTCGAGTCGTGGCGAGCGCCACAACACGCTGCCGAAGTACTCTCCCCGCGGCTCCCTTTCTGATATGTCCGACGGCTCTTCCAGCCCAGAACCCATGGGTTACGACATCAAGAGGGAGCCCTCAAGTATGGAGGTGGGCAGATCAGAAAGCAGTGGGATTCCCAACAAGATGCCCAGTGGGGTCTACCACGGCAGCCACAGTGCTCTGGTGGCTGCTCACCAGCAGAGCGCAACAGAGGCTGAGTGTGCCATGGACTACCAGCACCACCACCACCACCACCAACAGCAGCAGCAGCAGCAGCGCCACTTGGAGGCCTCCAGCCCAGCTCCCCAGGCCACCTCTGCACAGAGGAGCGTGATCCTGTACCGCTCCAGCAGTGGCTCTTACCCCATGGAGAGCCAGAGGCCAGAGGACCAGCAGGCGCAGCAGAGTAGGCTGTCACAGCAGGGTCAGCACTCCTCAACCTCCAACTTCTCTGAGTGCTCAGTGGCCATCACAGAGGTAGCTGAGAAGCTGGAGAGGACGAAGACCTTAGACTCACCGCAGTACGAGTACGCCAACGGTCATGCAGAGTCAGCGGAGGAGCTGCAACAAAGGTACAAATCCAATGCCCAACAACAGCGTGAGAGCCATCAGAGGCATTACAGCTACCAGGGCCAGGAGAACAGTCTTCAGCACATGGACCGCCACCAGAACCCCTTCGCCCCTAATCTGCTCCACAACACTGAGGAGGGCAAGTCCTCCTTCCAGCAGCACAACAGCTACCTCAACACACTGGACGAAGAGCCCCCAGTGCTCACCTACGAGGGAGGCCCCAGAGCCGAGGGCTTCTACCGGGAGAACTCCACTGGTAAAGACACCTCATCCAGTGATGGGGACCCCCGTAGCTCTGACAAGGAGGGCTCCACAGACGACGAGTCCCCCTCCTCCTCCTCAGACATCAGCAGCTACCACCAGAATGCGATGGGAGCTGTGGGTCAGAACGGGGAGTGCCACACTGAGGTCAAAGCCACTGCCCTGCCCCACAAGCTCCGCCTCAAGTACAGAGCTCTGTCCAACGGGGCAGCAGGAGCTCAGATGGAGGGACACATCAGCGCCTTCACCTCTGCATCCCCCTCTCCCACCTTGCCCCAGCACCCCTACTTGGCTCTGCCCAGCAGCCAACACAGCGGCCAAGCAAACGGGGAGAGCAAAGAGGCGAACGAGACTCATTTTGAGGAGCACCACCAGGGGAGTGAGAGGGAAGAGGCAAAAAAGGAGGGAGGGAAAAAGGGATCCAGCAGTGGGAGGAATGGCTGGAATAAGAGGCGAAATTAAGGACAAAGACCAGCTCAAAATATGGACATTGGTCACCTGTCTAGACTCTCTGATGTCTACTAGACTACTACAGCTTCCCTCCACCACAGTTGATAACAGGACAGATCTCTTTCAACTCACATCACTACCTTACAATACAGACAAGAAGCCAATGATCTGTGTGAGGTGTAGTTAGGATGTGATTTCACCATCAAGTTTCACTGTGTCACCTGTTTCCCTTCTTCTTCTCCAACCTCTCCCCCCCATCCCTCCATTCATCGGTTCTCACTAACAACAAAAACAATAGATCACTTACATTCAGCAAGGTGTCAGAGAGAAAAAACAAAGGGAGGGAGTAGAATGAAACTCTCTGGAGCTTGAGTGTGGGATATTTCCCTTGTGGAAAATTCAAACATTATTCAATTATTCATTATTCTAAACTGCCTTGGTGGGTGGCCAGCGCGTATACGTCTAGCATGGCATTATGGGAACATTCCTTTGACCAAAGAATATACATCCTTCCTCAGTGTCTCCCCTCTTGGCAAAGAGTTACATTCTTCCTCCCTCTGAACACATCTGTACTATTTTCAGTTTTCTCCTCTCCCCTCATCCCATCTGCACAGAAAACCCCTTCACTTCTGAAGCACTTGGATTGTATATTACTGTGACATATAAATTTGCATATATTGAATATATATTTTAAGAAAAAAGTGGCAAAAACAACAAAAAATAAAACAGTGGGATGCGGAAGTCGTAGACTATGAAAAGTGATCAGTTTGTTCCTGTTGAGAGTTCTTGTACAGTCCCTCATTGTCTTGGAAATGCCTCAAAGATTTTCTTTCAATTGTATGTATGAGCCACAGCTTGTAAAAAAAAAAAAAAGATAAAAAAACATTTCAGATTCATGGTTCAGCTTGAGGTCTCTAATCAGGTGATCAACCTCTGACCTTCTAGACACAAAGCTCTCAGTCAAGGCCAGTAATCTGCATATCAGTCAAGGCAACGCAGTCACACACTGCTTTGCTGACAGAACCTGACAAGCACAAGGCCGGCCTCATTCGCCGGACATCCAACAAAACTGAACAACCTTTATTTTCCAGACAAAATTTGGCTATCAAATAAAAGAAATGGCTCTCCAATCGCAACCAGCAAAGCTGCTCTCTCTTCATAAGGTGCCTCTTTATTGTATTGTCCATCGTCCCCAAATAGGCCAATGTCTTAACGATCCTGCTCACCTCCGCACTGAGTTGTTTTAGCTACAGTAGATGCAGTAGATCATTCAGTCTGTACGAGTTACTTTGTTACTTGTTTCACTTCCTGGTGCCTGCCTCTGGCCACTGTGTATAAATGTAAAGTTGTCTCTCTCTATCTCTTGTATACTGTTGTCATTATTTTATTATTATGTTATTATTATTATTATTGTTATTGTTATTATTATTTTCTATTATATTCAATTATTATTTTGGCTATTATGTGTATTTTTCTGTCACCCTGTTGTGTTATTTGCCCTATGCTCTTCCTGGTTGTGCTGTGTATTTACCCATGCAGACCTACGCCCCAATTACCATTTGTACTATGTGAAACTGTATAACGTTTGTTGTTCGCCGAAAGGCTTTATGAATGGAAAAAATTGAATAAGGCTTGTCCAGAAGTGATTATGTATTGCTATACTTCACGTGGATATGCAAAATGGTTACAAAAACACTTTTTTGATTGTGAAAGATTCAAAATGAAAAAAAAAATAAATAAAAGGATGTTGAATTTATATGTCTCTTTTGTTGTGTTACAATTATAAAATACATGATGAAAGTACACCCACAAACACAAACACACACAACAGGCCGTCTGTTTACCTACAAGATTATATTCAGTGAATAAAATATTAAATGAACTTGAAATTCCTCTTTTTTAACTACTGACAGAGTACTGAAATATTTACTCAAAGTATATTCAAGTAGGGGGTAGAACTCTTAGCTCAAATAAAGGTAGTACATAATTATTTTCAAAAGTGCTTTTGATTTTGTGTATGTTACAAAGTACTACCATGCAATATTAACAGTGTTCCTTTTTTAATTTGTGCAAATAAATTTATGGGTCAATTGCCACTGCTGTTACATCTAAAAATAAAACTTAAGTAAAAGTAGGAGCAAATAGGCTACTTTAAATATTCCTCAAGTGGGGCAAAAAAGTACAGCCTTTAAAACCACTCAAAAAGCTGTGTTACATCAAAAAAGCCTAGACAAGGAGAGTAACTATAGGAAAAGCTGTAACTTTTTACTTTCCATGTCTGATGTCACCCAGTATTGCTCAATGCCATTAAGCGATGTTCTAGACGATATGTTGAGTAAGAGAGGTTGTCCCAGAATGTGTCACAGAATTTTTCAGCAAAGCAGCCAGCAAAACAAATTACACAACTGTTGGGAGAGGAGAAAGTACGTCAGAGTGTAATGCTAAGAGTGCCTGCCTCGGTCTGACCTCGCCATTAATGGAACAATTGCTACCCGTCAGCAAGATGGGAACAAGAAGTTGGCATGGGCAGAGCATGCCACTGAAAAGGGTTACATAACAGCCATTAATAGCTAACTGCCTTGGTGCTATTATAGGACAGGGAGCCTATCGGTTTCAGAGGTGTTGCAGTTCCAACAAAACACCCAAAGAGTCTCTTAAATCTCAGAATGCCAGCTCTGATATGTAATCCAGATGTCAAGAGCAAATATATGACCAAAATCATTGTAGACATAATTTTATTCTCAACGTTTTATGAATCCACTTTTTAAAAAATGATGGATCCAATGGATCCAAATCGTATTTTAAACCCACACATTGAACCTTTCAACAATCTCTGCACCTGTGTAAAGCTGACTAAAATGAAAAAAAAAAACCAACCAATATGTGTCCGCAGCAGTTTATAAATTATTACGTTTCACTTCTCACAGAAACAGAAGCCGGCCGTGTTCCTGCACCTCTCGTATGCAGATGTGCGGGTAAAGGTGTGTAGCATTGTGTGGATCAGCGACTGACCACAGAGAGACCCATTGTTTTTGTGTCAGTAATATGAAACCCTGATGTGTTTTCCCCTCCGCTGGGTAACCACAGGGGCAGAGCCGCACCGCAGCCTGCCAGGCCCGACACCAATGAGCTATAACAAGGTGACATTCCATAGAAACCGCAGTGCTTTGTAGTACAGTATCTCTCTCTCTCTCTCTCTCTCCACCTCTTTCTTCCTTCCCCTCTCTCACTCTATCTCTCACTCCTTTTCTCTCTCTCTTCCCTTTCTTTTCCTTTTTTTTTTGTAACCCATTTTTTTTTTCTCCTTCTTCTTCTCCTTCCCAAAAGCTGTATTGTGTAGCGGCTTGTGAAAACAGGCCAGGAGTAAAAGTAGGTCAGTGAGGAGGATAGAGAGGATAGAGAGGGAGGGAGGGAGGGAGGGAGGGGGGTGAAGAGAGAAGGGGAATTCAGAGTGAGGGGTTGAGAGAGAGGGAGAGAGCAAGCAGGAAGGAAGGAGGGAGGGAGGTTACGTCACATGCCTCTGCAGTGTAAACTTGAGCAAACTACTCTAAAAGAAGCTCTCTCTTGTTACTGCCTCAGGGAACAGGTCAGTAGCACACAACTCAAGTGGCAGCACACACACACACACACACACACACACACACACACACTAGGGCTAGACTAATGTATCAGTTTGCCAAGATATGGGTCTGAATTTTATTAAAAATTGGATATCATCTTAGATTATTATTACTATTATTAGGATTATTATTATTATCATCATCCTGGGAAATTAGACTATCGGCGCATAATATTGGCTATTGGCAGGTTCAATCCAAAAATATCAACACAGGCCGTCAAAAGCTCATATCAGCCTAACCCTAACACACATACACACACACACACACACACACACACACACACACTCACATACGCAACATTCATAATCATACCATCTCAGGAAGGATCTGCAGAAAACCTGAAACCATTCTGAAGTGACAGGACAGGACTACATGTCCTTCTGTCTGTCCAGAACTGGGTAAAATTCCAGCAGGTTCCATTTTGATGAAGGTGACTCATAAAACATTCTCAGGTAGGGAAACGGACGAGCTGGCAGTGAGTCACGGTGGTTACGGCTCAAAGCTGCTCCAAACAGTTGCCCAGAGACACTAAACAGTGGACATTTTGGCCTGACCTCATTTGTTTTTTGTTCTCTCTTTCTCTCTCTGTCTGTGTGTCTCTCTCTATCTTTATCTCCCTCTCTATCTCTCTATCTCTCTCACACACTCACACGTACACACACACACACACTATCCTAACCAACCTATCCCTCAAATACATGTATTAGGTTTATGTTAAGCAGTTAATAACAGCTACTAAGTCACAGTGTGCAGCTCTGTGTGGCTGAGTGTGTGTGTGTGCGTGTGTGCTTGTGTGAGCCAGAGAGAGGAAGGAGGGGGGAGTCAGTGGCATCACCAGCTCTCGGCCTGCGGTGATCAACAACCCCGGTTATGTAACTGGGATTCTGCAGAATGTAGGTCAGCAACGGAGGGAGAGGCAGAGATGGGGTAAGGAGGATGGAGTTGAAGAGTGTATTATGCACTGTGCCAGTACATGCGCGTGTGTGTGTGTGTGTGCGTGCGCGTGTGTATGTGTGTAGATATGTGTGTGCAGAAGAAATGTTAGACTCAGAGGTTCATCTTACTTGAATATATATTTATTGAAAGGAGAGTCTTGCAAGAGGAAGAGATGCACACAGCAGGAGGCTACGTACACTGTGGGTGTGTGTGTGTGTGTGTGTGTGTGCGTGTGCGTGTGTGTGTGTGCTTACACCAGCGAATTTCAGGGCGTAATGCGGCTGAGTTGTTCTAGCTGGTTATCTGCTGAGTTGTTCTAGCTGGTTATCTGCGCACAAACACAAATTGATGGCTGTACAGTTTTTACCATGTAATAAAACATGCTGAGCAGATGTCAGATATGATCCCTCACTGCAGAAATCTCAGCTACGAACGTAGTTTTAATTCAAAAGCAGCAGGGGAGAAATCATTAGGAGCTGTACACTGTAAAAACCCATAGTGCAATTTGGTGAAAATAACTCATCTTTAATCATTAACTCAGTGTGCTGTTTGTCAATTTCAGTTTACAATTGCTAGTTATAATAAATGATGAGTTCATGTGACTTAAAGTCATGAGTTGAAAGATATCTTACCAAGCATTCACTAAACTGATCATGTCAAAGGTTAATAAGAAACATTGTCAGCTTGTTAGCATACTTCCCAGCGTGCTTTGCATTTGAGTTAATTCTCCAGAAATCCTTCCTTCTTGTTGTTTGGATAAAGTTACAGGTTAGAGACTTGCTGCAGTACGTTTATTAGGTGAATCTGATGAAAGAATGAAAATAATGTTAACCATGAAGAAAATAACTTTTCAGTTTAATCCCTGCCCCTGATACTTTATAAAATTTTAAACACAGATTTTAGACTTAACTGACACCAATAATATATTGTCCAGTGAAAGATTAAATAACTCTGGAATGCAGTTAATCAATTAGTGAATTCAACTATTATACTCTTGTCAGCATGACAAAACATGAACTTACTGACTCAAGTTCATTCAGTGAGTATTACTTCATTAGAACAACTATTGATTTTTGAACTAACTATTCTGTACTATTTCAATCTACTTGCAGTTTCAAGGCAGCAGGTAAACTTCTGTTTTAAAGTTGAAGTGCCTTAATATTTTTTGCAGTGTACTCAGTTTTATATTTCCAAAACAGTTGTCCAGTGCTGTGCAGTAAGCTTGAATTTAGAGCGGACCGTCAACCAAGGTAAATCTCACCAAGGGAGTGTCCAGTCTGGTGAGATTCAGTCCGAGCCCGGCATGTGGTTTCACACTCCCAAACAAAAGCAAATCAAGCCAAAATGACTGTAAACATGAATACCATTGGCCAGTGTAGTATGGAATGGATGTTATATGGAAATGGCCTAAGTTTATTTGAATGTTTTTTTTATTTTCATAAATGCCTTGGAAGAGAAGGGGGGGGTTAGATTTGGTGCATGAGAAGAGAGAGAGAGAGAGAGAGAGAGAGAGAAATGATTCCTCTGCTGAACATGTTTGGTTGGCTGCGGTTTAGAAGAAAATAGTTATGTTGTCTGCATGCCATGACCCATTCCCTACTGCCTCTGTCCTACCCAATAGGATAAAATAGGTCAGTAAGTGTGTGTGTGTGTGTGTGAGTGCGTGTGTGTGTGTGTGTGGGTACTTGTGTATACGTGTGCGACAAAGATCTGGGGACTGTTGTCAGAACAACGATGCAATCACAATAAAATGCAATTGAATAGTCAAGATCACACAATGACACACACACACACACACACACACACACACACACACACACACAAGACCAATGCACTCACAGTACAATGTAAAAATAGGACACAAGAAGTTGAGCTTTTTTCAAATAAAAGTAGGCCACTGGGATAACTGCATGTGTGCGTGTGCGCGCATGTGTGCGTGCGTGTGTGTGCGTGCGCGTGTGTGTGTGTGTGTGTGAGATGAATCAGCTATGATGTTATGCAATGCTAAACCACCCTTGGGTCCCACTGCCATATCTTATACATGTGTCCGTGTGCTGGGGGAAGTGGGCTGTTGGTGTGTGTGTGTGTGTGTGTGTGTGTGTGTGTGTGTGTGTGTGTGTGTATTTAACACATTTCTATCATATTAACATGTCAAAATAACAGCTACATAACAGCTATAAATGCTACATTCATACTGATTCAATCCTCATGCAAACCCATGTAGCTGATACTGTGCTCTAACTCAGCTGTTATGAATGTGTTATATTCATGTGTCCCATGTAAAATGCTTCCGACTTGAGCGCCATACAGCACAAATTATTTATTATTATTATTTCTGAGGAAAAGCTAACGAGTAGGCATGACGATAATGGGCCTTACCACACATTCTTAAGTGCGGGGATCCAAACCCATGCTGTGCTGCCACATCGTTCCACACAGATTTTAACTAGAACATCACTGGAGCTGTCCCAAAAATGAATAAAACGCAAGAAGGAAAGGACGACTTTAATGAAGAACTCCTTACATTTTACGTAATAAAGAAGGAACAGGGTGGCATAGTGAGGAGGGCGGCATTCCTTCAACTGGAGGACAGTGAATGGTCAGTCAGAAGAGAAGAGTAATCTGGCTTTACTTTGTTTGTGCACTTTATTTTTGTATTTCTACTTTTTCCAGTTAGTCTAGTCCTTTCGTCTTTTTAAAACTGCATGGAAAAACAATACATAACATTCTCTTTTCTAAAAAGTACTGTAACTCAGTAACTTTTACATTCTAAATTAGCTACTTTTTACTTTTTTTTTAGCTACTTTTTACTTTTTTTTACGATTTTTACTCCAGTAATTTTACTTCTACTTAAGTAAAATATCAGCAAAATAACAGCACTTCCACTGGAGTAAAATGTTTTCGTACTCTTTCCACCGCTGCTGAATCCCTACCAGCTCACCCTGACCTCTGACCTCCCTGTGGAGCGGGGGCAGACAAAAAGAGGGATCCAAAATATATCACATTATTACAACAACTCATTTTTATCTATCTATGGCTGTGAGCGGCTGAATAAAACATTAATGTTAGCGTGTATTTCATCTACAAATCCATCTCAAGTTCATGCATTACTGAAACACAGTTTACACAACTGCTGCATTTCATCATGCATAATGCAGCGTAGGCATTTTCCACGTTATAAGCCAATGTGATCGGTGATGCAACAGCAGCCTGACAGACGAGCAATATGTCGAAGCAGTGGTTAGTGAGGTAACCCACGTATGGGCAGCAGAGGGCTTCGTGGTAACTATTAAGTGGATTAACCCCTTTAGATTAGTCTCAGCCATTTCCCCCATCTGTCTACGGTTACACCACAGGCCCTCTACTGTACTGCATGTACACAGACGCAACACAAACACACGCACACACACACACACACACACACACACACTGTAAATACTGATGACGAACAGGACGATGCCGAGGGACAGCCTGGTGTTGATGGCACACATTCCAGGGAAAACAGAACAAAAGAGGCATTAGAAATTATGTTTACACGCAGCATGTGAGCAGATCTTCTCCCACTGACCTACATGCGCCCGTGACCGGACAGACGCACAAACACAGTCATGCACGGTGAAGGAATTCTCACTCACATGCTTGGATTTTTTTTTTTTTACTGTAGACACGCTTAGACAATTCCCTCTAACATGCATGCAAGGAAGTACACACACACACACAGTCACACTAATCTGTGACTAGTCGTTGGTTATTATTCATGGATGAGTGAACAGGAGCCATGCAACTCATATACAGTATTGACACAACTAGGCGCAGTTAGTGACGCTTGACTTTGGACACAGCTGTCTGTACGGATGGATGTAGACTATAGGCCACAAAGATTCAAATGTGTAAGCGTGTGTGTGTGTGTGTGTGTGTGTGTGTATGAGTGTTGCAGTTGAAATGTGCGCATATGTTTGCCACTGTTCTGCACATGTGTGTATGTCTCTGAAATAGTGAAACAGCCTGTGGAAGAAATTAAGCTCTAATCATTTATATGCATTAAATCTATATATATCATTCTTTCTTTAGTTTTCCACTCTGCAAACAGATTCACACTAAACACACTAATAAACTGTATTGTTTATATATCTAGAAGGGAAAATGTTGTCCTTAACTTCCCAGCAAACATTTCTGAGTCTATCAGTTGACTCATGGACATCTTGGAATTTTGGCCCAAATGAGTAATTTTACCTAAACCTTGTGTAGATAGGCCTCAAATTCAGGACCATAAGCCTAACTGCAGATGAGCTGGTTCTTGTTACAGGTCTTGCTTATGCCATTAAAAACATTCCAGGCAACACAAACTATTTAACATAAGTTTCAGAGGCTCAGAGCAAGTCTGCATCTCACTTTCAACTTGGATTGAACTGGGGCTAACTTTCGTTCAGCTATCACATGATATCACTTTCCTGAATCAGTCAGCCAGTTGATTTGTTTGATACAGTTTATGTAGAGTGCGTTCACTGGAGGAAACTGTCCTGATCTGGCCCTGCGCACATTATAAGTCATTAGGACTCAGTAAGCCACGAGGCGCCGGGGCAGAGGGGGACATCAGGAACCACAACTGTGGAGAAGACAGTTCCTGCCCTCAGAAAAAAAATCGGCTTGTTCAGTGTCGTCTCTTTATAGCTGCACAAGACACACACACACACACACACGCCTTAATGTAACATAAGCGGTCAAATTAGGGTAAGGGGAGCATGTGACTTGCAGCTCACATGGAGGTAGCGAGCCAAAGTGTGTCACTGCCACATCCTGACACCCAAGCACAGGTGGTGACAGTGTGACAGCTAAAACTAACACACGTGTCACACATATGTGAAGGCCAGACCCTCTGGACACCTGATATAGATACATGTGCAAATGTATAAAAAAAACCCTTACCAAACACCACACACATACAGTTAAAGACAGTCTATATATATCTACAGTAATGCTGTAAAGGCATGGTAAAGGGAGAGAGTACACACACACTTGTATGAATCCACATACCAACAACAACCACAACCACAACCACACAAACACACACACACACACACACACACACACACATACGCACGTAAGAAAAAATACACACACCTGTATACACACATACAGACAACTTCTCTCTCACAAATCGCAACAAAACGCAAAAATATATACACACATATACAGGCACACACACTTATGCAAATACACACCCACATGCATCCAGACATGAAGACGACCACACACACACACACACACACACACACACACACACACAAAAACACACATTAACCATTTGCTCTTGGAAAGCTAAACCCCAGAAAGAGAAAGAGAAAGCGGAGAGTGTGTGAGAGGTGGAGAAGTGTGTGTGTTCATAGAAATATGGAGATGACAAAGTGCAGCAGCAGCAGAGGAAAGGCAAAGCGGGTCACAACCTCCCGCTACGACACACATCTGCCACTTTGAACTCTGACCTCCCAGGTTTTGTGTCCTTCATGAGGCCACAGAGGCGGGAGAATGGCCAGGTTGTTGTTTGACCCGTCTCTTGTTTTTCTAATCCATATTCTAATTTTTTGCTTTTCTGCAGAAGCCTATTACTTTGCTGCTGCAGCAACCTAATTGATGTGTTGCATCTTATCTTATCTTGTCTTACATTGGTCGAAACATGTAGGCCACTGCTGAAATGACTTCGAAATTGATTGGTTGATTGACTGATAAACCGATTGATTGTCTTTGAATGGAAAAGAATGACAATAGCGCTTAAGACACTAGGCTGAGGTCACTTAAGGACATTTTCTTGCAGTCTGGTACAAGATCTCTCCAATGGGTTCTGCTGGATTTCGCAACCTGCACATCTCAAAAGTCACATCTCATGCAAGAAAAGCTAAAGGAAGTTTAAGTTTAAATTCCTGACAGATAATTTGCAAATGTGTTAGTGTGATTCCCTTTGATGCATAACCTGGGTCAGAAATGACCTGGCTTAGTGTTCCTTTGATTTATTATCTTTGCAATCAATGAGGTTCGTAATTTAATATTCAAGGAATTCCTCCACTATTTTGTTTTTATGTCCACAAATTGTTGTTTGCATTTCTACTTTGCTCTTTTTGAGTAAAATGTGTTTTTGCATGATCACCCCAAGTTTCCATAACATGGGTCAAAAATAACCAGTGTATTAAATCTAATGCATTGCACCAGTCAAGGTAAGCTAACTGGGTGTTTCTTTGCTGTTTCTTTTAAATCAATGCATTTCATCATAAAATATCTTGTTGTTGATGTTCACAAATACTTATTTTATTACTTTTTGAGTAACAATAGCTTTTGCATTACAGCCCCAAATGACGCCCACACATTCTCTGTGGAATTTGATAGGGAGCTTTGATCTTCATCAATTTCCCCAGCAATTTTCTATGAGCAACACTTTATGGCATATTATGTAACAATTTCAGCACTTGACATAGCTAAGCTATATTTTACATTTGTGATTGATAATGTTACATAATATTTGAACATCCCTTATTATACAGTAGATGTAGGTGCTGACTGAGGACCAGATACCAGATCTAGTGATACTTAGACATAAATATTGCTCTCCTACTTTTCCTGATTCAGAGTCTGAAATCTCTGATGCTGCTGACCTGGATCATGCAGAGGGACAGGCTGGAGTTGTGGGCCTGAACGTCAAGCTCTGCTAGATGAACAGAGAGAGAGAGGACTCTTCTGATGAGCCTTCTGAAGAGGGAAGTCAGAATCAGTCTAATAGAGTTTAAAATGGTTTTATTGGAGGGTTTTATTTCATTGCTCAAATGCTCCAATTTCGAAGGGCGGAGAGCAGCAACAACAGAGCATAAACAAAGAGGAACTCAGGGCCTCTATTGGTTTGACACTCCTTGCTGGTGGAAAAACAGCTGGGACGTCTCTATGTGGGAGGTTTTTAAAATCCTTATATTATGGAAATGATTTAATTGCATGAAATGCGCTGTGAAGTTAAATAAGCATATTTCAAACATCAAAACATTCTTGTGTGATCCGAATTACAGTTCAAATAATTAGTTTTAACTAAATGAGTAACATAGTATGCCTTTATTAAAGGAAATCACACTGTTGTGAATACGGGTCATTTCTGACACAGGTTATGTATTATGGGGTTTGAATAGGTTATGTTGGCCGTTTGAATAGCCTACTAATTATTTTCCAAATATGTTTCAAGGGAAGGTATCTAAAATATTTCCTCTTCTAATAACATGAGTCACAGTGGTTGAAATAAACAGAATATTAGAAGCGTTTGTATGTGGCGCCATCTAGTGGTCGATGACAAACCCTGAGCATTACGGTTTAGTAAAATATAACTAATTACAGTGTGGACACGATGATAAATATTTGCAGTAAATTGGCTTTATTATTAGACATGTCATGATAATTACAAGTGACACTGAAAGGCAAGTGCTTAGATTAAAATTTAAAAATAAAGCATCTGTTGAAATAAAATATTAGCACATACACATGTAGGCTCACAATACAACATACATTATCTTGACAATTTCACTCCCAACTCACGTTTCAAACCCATAGAGTGAAAGAGAGAATGAAAGAGAGCAAACCAGTAATGCAGCAGACAGACAGACAGACGGGCTACTCGCTCATATCTCATGGCTGCCAAACCTTTGTCTTGTTACCAACCTTCCTCCTCACTCTCTGAACACCACATTAGCATTAAAGCTGCACCCAGTGATGCAAAGTCCCACACTTCTTCACCAGCAGTGTTTTTTATTTATTTATTTAAATATATTTCAAACAGGGGTGTGAACCACTGTGGGTGCTCGTGCATTATCAAAGGACTGAAAGGATCATAAAATTTGACTTGGATCTCCTTGAGGATGCTGTCTCACCTTCTCATCTATATTTCATCAATGCTTTTTCAAAAACACAAAATTCACTTTCTGATCATTCCTGAGAGCTGCCTTGTTTGTTTTGGGGATGATGTCATCACATCACTGAGACGATCTTCAATCTCACATTAAAGTCACATCCTGGGACTCTTCATATTCACATACAGGAGTCATTCTTCAGACTAATCTGGTTCACATCGTAACAGATATGGAGTGGAAACAGACTGTTTTACTTACACACTGAGCAAAGTCGCCCTGGACTGCAGTGATCAGCTTCCCCTCCCCAACCATAATCTTTGGGGTTAGAGGCAACAGCGACCCACCCCATATCAGCATCTGAGTGCCACTCTATTGTAAATTGCTAGCATAAATGTCGTAGTCCACTCATTACAAGCAAGGCCACTTTAAGACTCACGCATATACAAGTACGCATGCATGCACACTGTAGTCACATACGATATTTCCTTCATTTAACCACGAGAGCAGACAGAAGTGGCGGCACTCTTCCTTCAAATTGATACAAATATAAACCTCAAAGACTTGAGGACATAAGATAACATTGATACCGTCATTACCTGAGGTTATAGTACAAAAGGAACTAAAGGACATGTACGCTTAGTAACATTTAAGACTGAGAGGAGAATGGTGGGTCCATGAGTTGAACCCTTCAACCTACCATCCCGAAAAACAAACAAACAAAAAAAAAAAATATATATATATACTAAATATAATATAAACTAAGACACATTTACATTACACCACCATGGCACTCTAAAAGCTGAACATTGAAATGTATTAAATAATTAAAGATGATAAAATTACATTAAGTTAAGTTACATTAAGACATTAAAATTGTTAATTAGAAAACGACTGGATACTTAGGCTACTTTATCTATCTGTTATTATATTGCCAGTTCTAGCAGTGTTAACGAACCTGCTGCCACACAGAATCTCCACTTCAGGAACAACCTGCTTGAGTCCAAACAGTATTTGAAATATCATTAATGGGCGGCATTTGCAGATTTGGGGGGAATCCCGTTGCTTTTCAATGCTTTAAGCAAGATTGAACAAGAACAGCTCAATAACTTCAAAGATTTTACATTCGACCCAGATCTGCTTGGGAACGCCGTCTCACCGATTAACAGGAAACGTCCCTACTTAGTCAAACTGAACATCTTTCCTCTGCGGCCTGTCTCCAAGAAACACAGTGGATCCTGTTCACCATACAGACTGAAGGAAAGATGAAGACGTGTTGTTCCTCCGTCGAGTTATAGCCTGCATGACCATCTTCCTCGACCAGCATTAACAGGCTGGCTGTTCCTTATTAAAGTATTGTATTTACACAGCCATAGTGACAGTTTTGGTGCTGTAAGCGTCAGGTGTGGAGGACTTACAGTATGTTCAAGAATCCACAATAATATGACAGATGCAGGGCGAGAGACTGCAGCACTTGTGTACAGTATACATCAATAGTCCTAGAATATCACAGCTTATTTGCTTATGTTGGCAGAGAAGAAAGGTCACGGGTGTGATGTGGTTCGTTTATCCAAAGACGTTGATGAACGGGATAATAGAGAACAATGTGAAAATACAAAATTCGCTATTTCCTCCTCCATTTCTTCTTCTTAGCATTTCTCTTCTGTGTACTTGCACATTTCTCCATTATGCCGTCTTCTTGTATCACTCTTCAAACTGTCCGCAACTTTTCCTCTGAGACTTATTTCCTGGCTTAACGTCTTTCAACGCAGACTTCATGTATTCCATGACACTCTGGGTGAAACCTACTACCTCTTGATGAAAATGCCTAAAGTGTCTTTTCAGGCTCTAAGGTTACTTGGGAAATCTCTATGGCAGAACCACTTGTATCTGTTGCAGAGTGAGTAGATACACACCTGTAGATCTGCTAGTGGGCTATTGTTCCAGGTGAGCAGTTCCTCTGTATTCTCCTCGATGTAATTCTAACATTCAGACAGGATCAGTTTCTATTCACTTGGCATGGCGGCTCTTGGGTTGAGCCCCGGGGCTGGAAGCGGAGCCAAGATGTCTCCCTTGGCTCCTCCAGCGCTGGCGCAAGACAAAGTCGTAATTGGCCGAGGTGCACATGGCGTAGAATACATTGGCTTTGTCGGGGATCTGGAGCTCTGGGGCAGAAAGAGGAATGCTGATTAAAATGAAAAACCCAGCCACAGATACTCTTACACTGTTAGGTATCGTCAATCTGTGAGGCTCAAAGCATTCCAGGAGCTACTTTGTGATGAAGTGTTGTAATTTACTTTTGTTAATTCACCTTTTCCATTGTTGAGCACTTGGCTGAGGCTGAAGTCATGGCAGCTGACCGTCTCCATGTTGTGTTTCTCTAGAGCTCTCTGAATCACGTGGGGTGTGTGGTCTTGGCTGGTCAGCTGGGGAGCAGACAGAGGAGCAGGGGCGCACACAAAGTCAATACTTTATTTCTATATTCTCTGTATATTTCTAAACACGTTTTGGAGACACTTATTACTGGAGACATGTAACGTTCTATTAGGCTGATTTTTTAATTGTTCGACTCTCATTTCCCAGAGAAAGTCAACAGGCTCTTTTTCAACCTGTGACAGTTACAGTGAGTGTGTTTACATCTCAATATGAGCCTTATCCCAGCTAAGGTCTCAGTCAGGATATGGTGTTTACACAGAATGATCAGTGACCAGTTTTTCATATATACCTGTATACATTACTGGCACGTTATTTTGATACCTATGACTCCATGGAAACAGCACAAACGGAATATGGTGTATACATGAGCCAACTCATAAAACAGAATATTTGGATATCCAAAACAACGTCATTCAAGGCGTGGAGATTTTGAAGTGTAGAAGAAGTGTGAGTAGGTTACAAAAACTTCCATTTGACTTCCATTTTCCTTACCAGTATGCTTTTGTAGACATTACCGTTGTTGCCACACTCCACACTGACCCTGATGATGCAAGAGTCAGCAACCTGCTTGTTGTAGACGGGCAGCAAAGGCTGAGGAGAGCAGGTGGAAGACGACGACTCGGGGCTCATGACTAGGGAGGACGAGCTGAGGTCCGGATGCGAGGAGCTACAGGAGGAGGTGGAGAGACTGGGGGAGGAGGAGGACATGGAGGTCGAGGAGAAGTCCTCAGCTACGTTGTGAAGAGACCCGGAGAGAGACTGAGGGGAGAGCAGAGAGGGAAAGACAGAGGGACAAATCTGATTATCGTGCTCCAATTTCCAGCTAAGTTCCCTCCAGCAAATGGCAAACAGCTTGATAATGGCATATTTATACTGTCCGGGGTCTGAAAATAACACCCGGCAAGCAACAAATACGGATGAAATTTGTCTTTGGCGGATAAATCAATAAGCATCACCCACCACACTGGCCTGGAACTTTTCAAGATGATATTATTTAAATATTATTTAATATTATTTAGTTATTTACAGTCTTTGGTCTTTGTCTTTGTCTCACCACCATGCCCTCTCTCACCGTGAACAAATCAAAGCAAAACAATGGCTCTGTGTCAAACAGGCTGCTCACTGGCTGCCTGTTATGCTGCTCTACACAAAGCTGTAGCATCTAAACTTCTGTGCATCTGCTGTCAGGATAGGTAATTAGCCTGAAGTTGTTCAAATGACACACAGCAGGTGTGAGGTCACCAAAAACAAAAAATGAAGACTGTCTTTGTTGACTGTCACACACTTGATTCTGTATGTGTTAGGATGACATATTTCTAAGAAAAGTAAGTATACTAGCCCTTGGCAGATTTTTACATTTCGGACACTATCAGTGGCCATACCTTGAGTTTGAGTCTGAGGGGCGAGGGCTGTGGGGTCGACAGGTCCTCCATCTCCGAACTGCTGGAACCAGAGGAAGACACACTGATCTGGTCAGCATGCGTCTTCCTATTGGAGCTTTCACTAGCTGTTCGCAACCTGTGCACACAGGGAAGTTTCAACTGTTTGCCTTATCAGTGATTAGTGCCTGAAACCCATTCTTAGAAGGTTGGCATGAGAACCTACTTTCTATTTACAGGCAGTCATTGAAAATGATCACACCTTTTGTAAACTGTGATTATTAAGCTATCCAAGTTAATAAGGAAGAAGGATTTACATCACAGCAGTCATAACAAGTAGCTTGTGGTAAAATGTTAGCTTATAGGCAGACTTACGATGTGAGCTTTTTAGTGAGCAGACGATGGCTCCATGAGCAGGGTGAGCTGGGACAGGGGTCCACTGGGGGCTCCAGGTCACGGGACAGCTCATAACTAGAGGAGACAGAGACAAAAAAGGGTGGACTGAGACTTAGCTGATAACACTACAAAACTGGCTTAAAGAAAAAAAAAAGTCTTCCAATCTAGGTTCTTGTGTATCCCACTAGGTTGTTTTTATATTGTATTGTGGTGTCAGTGTGTGTCTCACCTCTCCTGGTCTGTCAGGAGTGTGTGTGCCTGCAGCCAGGCGGTGATGTGAGGGTTAACTGGAAGGCTGTACTGGGAACAGGAAGCCTGAAGCTGCCTGATCTGGGAAAGAATCTCAAACTCCTGGAATAGAAAAGGAATAAAAATAGAACAGAACAGTCAAGAACTCATAACTCTAAAATGGCTATGAAAGTTGAGGACATTGGTAGCCTTTCTTGAAGACACCACTAGGAGGCGACACCTACCCTTCTGCGCTTCTCAAAGTTGATGAGTCCACCCTTTGGAACGGGAGACAATAATTATTAGTGTTATATGGCATCGTAAACCTACTTAAGTGCCATAAAAGAACAAACAAATACAGTGGGTGGGGGTTGTGGGCCGTGCCGGTGCGATGTGTGCTCACCTCCACAGTGTCAGTGAGTGCCGTGTCCAGCATGGTGAGGACAGTCAGGTAGGTGCCCAGGTACGGCACAATGCCACTGGTGCAGCTCTGAGGGACAAACAGGAGGACACTAAATCATGCAACATGTTAATACTTGGCGCGCGCACACACACACACACACAAATACACACCATATTCATCATCATTGCTCACCCATTAAAACATTGCACTTGAACATCTGGCTCTAAGTTTTGTTCCATGCACACACCAGGGTTTCCCATATATTGATTATATTTTAAAAGTGCAATAATTAAGATTTTTACTATCCCAATGTACAAAATGACCATAATATATCTGTGGGGATATGATAGGGTTGTAGATCAATACCACTGACTCAGTGATTACAAGTGCTGAGATTTCTGGCTTTCAAAACTCACTTTCCGGCCTGTACTCTCATTCGTTTTTGGAATGAAAACTCCCCACCCATCCACCCACCTGCTCACATATGACTGCTCAATGATGGAGGACAGTGCTATGAGCGAGCGACTGGCATTGCAAGACATTTTTTATTAACAGCTGCCACCCAAGCAAATTTTTGTTTTTGAATGATTTCAGGTGCTGTGGTGCACTAAACTGGTGTATAAACCTGGTGCTTCTTGTCGATTGAGTTTAATGTCGCCAAACACTGAAAGCGTGTTAGTGAACTACAACAACCATAATTCATAGCACCCATGACGCAGTTTATGCCAACATGAACTGAACAGAGGCATGATTGAAATGCAGCCTACACAATATACTGAGGAAGTAACCTATTTGTAATCAGCTGTATGTCATACTTACTCCATAAATCTAGAGATAATCAGATGGCAGTGTAATTTAGTTAGCAAGTTAGCCAATACTAGCCTCTTTATCTTGTAGTTCAGGGAGTCAGAGACTTTAGTGTCTGAACAAAGACAAGATACTGAGCTGAGCACATGACTGAAAAACTGAATGGAGGAATTTTCTGCACACAGCTCCCCCTCACCATGCCTAAGTAAAACTGCCAACCTGTGGGAATTGTGGGTAATAATAACAGTCATGTGATTTCAAAGTGCGTAAGCTTTTCCATTGAATGAACAGATGAATGAAGAAGGGGGAACTGGAAATCTGAAGTCTATTTTAGTAGCACATATCAGCTTTAATGTTACCCTAGACTCCAGACTCTAGTTAAACTGCATGTGACATTTAGGGAAGTAGAACTGATGACCAAGCCAGTGAAAAACTTAGACCTCTGCTTTTCATTTTGCGTTGGCTGGCAGGCTGACGGATCCACGTTATTTTGGTGGTCGAACTTGACAATGAGGAAGCAAAGGTTATTTCTGACCGAATTACATTATTTTGTGTGGGAGGCAGTCTTACCATTTGTTTGGACACGGGGCAGAGTCTGGGTGATTTGGAGCCCAGGGTGCCATTGTCCTCTGGGTGACTCCCATCCTGCAGCAGATAAATACAAGAGTCCCATTAGCTTCGATATAAGAGGCCATAACACTAACACCATAAAATTCCTGGGGGTGAGTCCTGGGTGGTTCGATGACAACGTGCTTAAGACAGTTACATAACTGTTCTTCATATACTAGAGCACCTATTAGGATCGTGTTGTTGGGTGTGTGTGAGGGTGTCTCCCTGTTACAATCTGAGTGACACCTAATTAACATAACAGTCGATGTTCCTGTTCACATGTTCATACACATCACACCTACCTGGTTACAGGTTGTTGTGCCGGTTCTACCTACAGGTGTGCGTGTTTGTGTGTATTAGGGGAGTATTATATGCATTGAATAAAATTAGTAAGGACTCAAATTGCTCACCTGATAGTAGACGAGCCACCTCTATTTGTAGGTCTGTTTGTTTGTACTGGTCATGAACAATGGTGCTTTCATTACTTTATGGAAACTGGCCTGACCATGATAACAGCCATATCACTAAATAAACATTCATATCAATTGTTTTCGATGGGCCAACGGCTCTAGGGACAAAAAAAGGAAGAGTGGCGGGTAAACTGCAAAAACGAACACGCAAGGATTTGAGGGAGTTTAGTCCTGTAATTTTAGTTTAAAAATCATGAGACTGACATCAGATCAAAACAATTTTGATCTAATGGCAATTTGTAAGTGAATGATTGATTTTAAGGCAATTCCTGTTTCTGTTATTAGATTAGACCTCTATAAGGACCGGGCTCTGTGTGCGCTGCAAAAGTAAATGCAGTGTGCGCTCGTACACTAGGCAGTACGGTAGAAGTCACACAAGCATGAGCCAGCTTACGTTGGTGTGTGGTACATTCACATACCAGGAAGCAGCTCAGTGATTAAGTATTGTGGCTAAGTCAACGTATAAATTAAATAGTTTGTTCAGCGATTCTCTCAGTTACAACAACACTGTGCTACCACAGCACTTTGGTGTTAACAGGTGGAGTTTTTAAAGTCAACGTAGTTCATTCATCACTCCAATCATGCACCCCCCTCATCCCACCCCTCCACCGAAGCACTTAGAAGGCACCAGGACACTTGATGAAATAATTATCCATATTTTTCCTTCATAAATTATGCAGGACCATCAGTCCACACTATACTGGATGTGTCTTAATGTAGCTGGTTACCTCCTCCAGAATCTCTCTGCTGGTTAGCACACAGTTCTCATCAGGGAAGGTCTCACATAGGTGGTCAAAGCTGGCCATACACTCCCTGAAACAAAACATATCCAAGCTATTAGTTCTCATAGCTGTAGATTCAATATTCACCTTAGGCACGACTACATAATCTCTAAGAACCTGTAATGTGCTTCTCACAGCCTGCTTTTTGTGATTCAATGAGCCAGAAGTGAAATAATTTTGGGAAATCAATTTTATAAATGATTTTCTAAATCACTCCTTTATCCATTCTCTGAGCTGTTTTAAAAAGTCAATATTTGGCGAGTTACAAATCCCACTGCTATTTTTTCCTTTTATGCCCACAGAAATGTCTTGATGGTGCATTTGACATGATTCTGCTTTAACAGTTCTGAGTAAAATCAAATCAACATCACTGAGTTAAGGCCTAGCAGTGTCTTCTCTCATCTCCCTCTGACCTGCTGACAGCGGCCCAGGTCTTCTTGAGGCGATAGACGGCGTTGGACTGCAGGGCTGAAAGGATGGCTCTCAGAGAGGAGAAATTCTTCAGCTGTCTGCACTCCTACAGAGAGAACAGCATGCCAGGTCAAACTCAACAAGTATCACAAACACACATAGATGTCCTGATAGTTTTCCATAGAGGCTACAAGTCCCACACGCTATCAAAATCAAAGGTTACTTTTCATACAGGTTTGACAGAAGCTATGTCCATATGTGTCACTGACTTATAAACTATTTATGCAATTTTACTATATTTTTTCCTGACCTGTGCGATGGCTATCCACCTCTCGATGATGCACGCTCTGTGGGCGGGGCTAGTGTGTGAAGAGCAAGGTGAGCCTGGGGCAGTGGAGGGGTAGAGAAAGGAAGAGGGGGACATGGGGGAAGAGACAGGAGAGGAGGTGGCGGGGCTGGGCGTGGGCGGGCAGAGCAGTGAAGTGATGACACGGTTGGTGACAGCGTTGAACTGGGAGATGGTGGCTCGGACAGTGGGCGCCAGGTTGCGGTTTTCTTTCTTGTCGCGCTGGGACCAGACACAGCCGAGGCAGTGGAAGGGCACGACTCTGACAAACAGATCCTGCAGGAGGAAAGAGGGAGAGGTCATACGACTGAGAGAGGAGGAGTGGTCGAAAGAAACGTTTCAGAAAACATCGACCCCCAGAAACACAGAAATAATTTTTTTGTTGACACCTACAGCATCCAATCTGGTCAGCTGCTCTGCGACTTCCTTCACAGGAAAGTCCATAAAGATATATTTGGCCGTCTCTCCTCCTTCCTCCTGATCTCCGTGTTCCTCTTGCTGAGACTCACCATTCTGCTCTGATGCAGAGTGAATGATCGAATGATGAGTGATAAGTAAATAGAGATAGAGAATAAGAAAACATGCACACACTTAAATATGCACAAACACACACATAACACTGCTTTGTTCATAAAAGAACAAACAAGAGGCACTTGAGCTGCCTAATGTCCCGCCCTAATCATCATGATATATTAAACAACCAGCTAGTTAACACAATAATTAGCAAATATTTCTGTCAACACACTTGTATTCACATAACAAATGGGTGGTATTAATATGAACTCCATATCTTAAAGCATTAAGGAGTTACAGTAGTTTCAAGAAAATCTGTTTTTCTCTCATTAATTTATGCAGCAAGGTGCTCTAAAATCTAACCAGATCATCTACTCTACAGGCAGAACCTGTGGTGCAAGTATGAAATTTCTATCATGTATTGTGAATGTTTGTATGCACAGACAGAAATACCATGACACGCCACCATGATGACTTAATGTCCCACATACCAGGTACCATGGTGGCGGGACATAACAAACAAATTCATAAATAAACCTGTATCCCATTTCGCTGTACCTTGCTCCTGGAGCCTCTTGAGCAGGCTCTCTGCGATCTGGGCCAGGCGTCTGAAGCAGAGCCGGTGTCGCAGGTGGACACACAGCAGCCGGAGGGCCTGGTACTGAGGGGGCCTGTCAAAGTCCTTGCTGTATTCCTCCAGCCACAGCCGAATCACAGGGGGGAGGGTACTGAGGAGGATGGGTAGGGAGATTAATAAGCATTAATGAAAGTGGATGAGAAATCTGCTGTGTTTTTAAAACCTTTATTTATCCAGGTTGGTCCTGCTGAGATCAAGGACCTTGTTTACAAAGGGAGACCTGGCCAAGACAGCAGCAGCACAATTTGTTGCAGACATAAATAAAAACAATAAGAACATTTGATAATTGATAATTAATCTCAGGTAATAGTGAAAGGAAGAAAAGGAGACAGAGAGAAAGAGAGAAAGAAAGAGACAGAGAGAGAAAGAAAAACTGACTTTGGACTGATGGTAATAGGGCTGGGCAATAATTCAATATTATTGTTTATCGTCTTTCAGTGGAATCATATCGTGATGATATGAAGATATTTTCAATATCGTGACACACAATCATAGACAACAGTCTAAATTGATGATGACAAGCAAATTTTACTTAAAAACCTCTCATAAAATTAGGTATGGTAGGAATATTATTTGAATATTTCTGTTTTGTTTGACATCACACCTAACATTACCATTCGGTTCAATGAGATGAACATTCATTTGATTATTTAACATGATTTTGCATACATTAACCATATCGTGATATATATTGATATCGAGAAAAATCTTTATGATTATCATGATATTGATTTCAACCATTGCCCCAGCCCTAGATGGTAAAGCCAAATTAATTTGTATTAACTAAGGAATGACTGCACTCTCACCTCCTTGGGCAGACAGTGTTATCCAGGTTGGCGATTGAGTCATCTCTATGGAAAGGGAGAATGAAAAAAAAAAACTCATGAATGCTAAATTAAGAAGGTAACAACACATAGCGGGGCAGCAGGGCATCCTAGCAATGAGAGAGACCCTCCTGTAACAGGAAGGTCCCAGGGTCAAACCTCCCTGTACACAACTGTCCATCCTGCGGAAACGTCCTTGTACAAGACACTGAACCCCTACCAGCTGCAGGGACTGTGACCTTCCTATGGAGGGGTGCAGGCAAAAAGATAAACCTCTACCTCAGGGATCAATAGAGGATCATAAAAAAATTGTATATAGTACATAACTCTGAACCCTTCTGCCATGCTGTCTCATTTCTAAGGACCTGACCCCACTGAGGCTTAATTCACAGTCATTCTCTTTATAGCTGCAAAATGCTATACATAAGAACATAAGAAATTTAATCAAGGGGTTTTGCGCACAGTGATAAGTAGTCAATTGCATTTGAGTAATCAATCCAAGAATGTGAAGAAGGGGTTTGAAAAAACAAACTGTAGTTTGTTTATAGAGCACTTATCAAAAGAGTAACAGGTGCTTTACTAGATAATGACAGCATCAAAAACTTGTATCCTGTACAAAATCCTATAAGCCAAAGGAGTGAAAACACACTTCCCAGACTGTACTGAGGCTGACACCACTTTGAGCTCACAGGAAGCCTGTTGCCACCAGCACCACAGATATGAGGGTGTCTGTTTGACAACTAATATATCAAGTCTACAGCAGCAATGGCCATAGGTTCAAGCAGGCAGCCATTTGCAATACATTCAGCAACAGTGAGCTGTAAAGAACTAGGTACAACGAAAAAGAGAGACTAGGCAAATTTTATGGACTTGGATTTAAGCCTATACTTTATGGTTTTTCAATTATCTCTATTGGTAAATGAATTTAACTTTCATCCAAGTCTGCAGTGAGGGACAGATTGGTCAATAAAAAACAACGCTGGTTTCTATTGCCTGTTCTCTTCAGCTTGTGACTATAAGACTTGTCATAGAAACTTACCCAGAGTCAATAAAGGGTTGCTTATTGTATAGCTCAAGCTAAGTAAGAGACTCTGTGGCTGTTTAACAGCTGTCTCTCTTAGACATTGTTGTCGCATCTGTCATGTTGTAAAAACCGGTTAGGCATATGCTACTAATCACAATGCCACTTAAATATGCATGTGGTGACATGATTTTTGAAAGTGGGACATCCTGGAATATAAGACACTGACCCTGTAAGGCCGCACCACCTGCCAACCGTGACTGAATATATGCAGCAAATATCGCAGCCTTCAAATCTCTAGCTTGCTCCTGATAAGGCACGCTATTGTTGGAGATTTAGGCCAAGGACTCAGTTTAGTCTTCACATGATGACTGAAATCCTACAGTAACACTTCCCCTGCAGGGCAGATCTTTTTCAATATTTTTCTCAGCCAAATGGCAATAAAAAAATAATGTAACCACAGGGAAATGCGGCCCTAGAGCATCTTAAACCAACTCCTCAGCTTCATCATAATGAAATCTTTATCTTTTGTTTTATTTTTTAGCAAAGTTCCCAGCACTTTGCTACTCTTGAATCTCCATTTCTGAACTCTTCTGTCCACCGACCAAACCATGAATGCTGTGTTTAAGTCAGTTCATTCTTTAGTGATGACTTTGATACTTTTCATTAATTTATCCTAAGTCTGTGTAACTCAGCTGCTTGTTCAAATTATTGCTCCAACTTTTGGACTAGATTTTCAGGCACAGAATAAATAAAGCCAGTCTTGAACTAAACCATCTTTGAGCAGAGATTCTCCTCCAGGATAAATTGTAAGACTGACAAAACGGCTCATAACTTCATGTAGATCCCACTACAAGTCAAACAGCAGCTGGATCTTGATGTCTGGATTTGCAGCCGACTGAGCCCTCATGGTTTAGCAAACATATTTCTTAGCTCAACAAAAGCCTGATCTGAGTCTGGCCAAGTCTGACCTCTGAAACAGCAGTTCTATGAGGGTGCTGGTGGAGGTGAAGGCCCTGTAGGTGGAGAGGAAGATGCGGATGAAGTCGGGCTCCTGGTGCTCGTGGTCCAACAGGTGGGTGACCAGACGCTCCAGGGTGCCGGCCTTCAGTCTGCGCACCTTCACCGTGTGGTACTGGATGAAGCTGAAGGCCGTCTGGGGCTCGGCCGTGTCCAGGCCTGGCTGGACCGGCTCCCTGCGCAGCGTGATGCCAAACACGGCCCCGTCCTCCACCTCCTCCCCCCACTCCTGCACTGGGTCCTAAAGGGAAGACACAGACAGAAATATGGGACAGATATAAGACTTGAATGCAAGGTCATTCAGATACGGCAAAGACCAGATAGTCAGTGATAATGCCAACTCCAGCACGTGATACAGTCTTCTACCCTGCTCCTCACTTGATCATGTGGTAGATAAGACGGACCCAGCTGTCTGTCCAGTAGTTAACCTGTGATGTACCGGAGATCAAGGATGGCTATGGAGTTGGAGGCGTCTGTTGAACGAGGCACATGTGGATCCTCTGCTACAGCACAGAGCCTTAAAACAGCCTTAAGATTTTACTAAATAATACCACTATTTACCACTCAGTATGGGGCATTTCACAAGTCTACTTGTCACAGTGCCTAGTTCAAATAAAGTTGTTCTTTTTTTGTCATATTATCAAAGCGGTATTATGTCAAAAACATAATTTACTTGCCCATGTGCTAATGTATACACAGGTAATTAAACTAAAAGTTTTTTGTCTTTATAATTTTCCTTTTGAACTCTATAGAACAATTTGTAGGAATTGCAGAAAAAATGCTTGCAATGTCTTAGAGCATCATGATTTGAAGCTGGCTTGACAAATCAGACCCTTATTTACTTTCACTGATTTACTTCAGCCTCACACCATTCAGCTGACTGAATGGTGTGAGGCTTGAATGAAAAAAGGCTCAAAAGGGAACCTGAAAATAAGATATCAACAGCCTGGTAATGTTTATGGGTTGGAGACTTTAACAAGTTGAAAAGGTGTATGAAAAATGTTTTATTGAATATAATCTTAATCTGTTCAAATGCTTTAGGCACAGAAATGAGGCGACCATGTACAAAAAGGCTGTGTTTTTTTTTTTTATAAGAGTGACGTGAACATACACTAAAATTAAAGCAGTCTAAACATCAGTGGAGCTACTTATATACAGGCTGCATGTATGAAAGACTTAATTACATTCAACGCCTGACATACATGGAACAAATACCTCAAGACAAAAGAAATAAACATTCAAAGAGTGAGTCATTTCATTTAAAGGTCAAACACAACGTCAATTAACCTCATTCTTGAGAATCTGCCTGTAGCCCAGCCTTGAACTCTGACGCCGACAGACACCTGGTGATTAGACCGGCTGCTGCGGTGACAGCTTGATTGGCCGTCTCCAATTAAATGCTTTTGGACCCAAAGAAGCACCGTCCGGTACATTACACATTCAGAAATGCAGTAATGATTAGGCAATCAACCACAAAAATATTGTTGTATTGTTTTTCTAAATGATACAGATTTTCCTGAAGTCTTTTTACAATTTACAATTTCCCATTTGGCAGACGCTTTTATCCAAAGCAACGTACATATGAGATTTTAATGCAACACAAGCAAGGATCTAGTCTGGAGAGAACAACGAGAGTAAGTGCCATAAAGCTTTTTTCCCATAACTTTATATCTTGCCAGGATAACAGCACCAGTATTGTCCCCTCTTCATTAATGTTAGAAAACTGGATGTAAAGAAACAGTGAAAGTGGTCAAGAGAAGTCAGGATGCCTTGTCTTGATCTAAGCAGGTTTTAACACTCACTGGAACAACGTGAATGTAAGTTTAGTTGACGCGTTGGCATGATTGATTTTACCATCATCACCATGGCAACTCAAAGGGAGTGAGCACTGGGCATACAAAGCAAAACCTAATTAACTGGACACATTACTGTAAAAGTAATCCTTAGTGGGTTAATATCTCTTTGACACTGTCCATGTTACTGCCCATTTTATTGTATTGTCCCGGCACCTATTGCACACTCGGCCATCCTGGTGGTGGATCAGTCTTTGAATTAATAATAATAATAATAATAATAATAATAATAATAATAATAATAATAATAACCTTTATTTGTATAGCACCTTTCATACACAACATGCAGCTCAAAGTGCTTTACATCAATAGAAGGCAGATAAAAGACAGATAAAAAGATAAAATTCATATAAAAGAACAAGCAAAATGCAGTGCATTAAAAGAATCAAACCAAGTAAAATAGAAATAGAATAGAATAGAATAGAAATAGAAATAGAAATAGAAAGATGAATTGCCCAGTGCAAGGTGCCTTCCATTGTTTTTGCTAATAAGGCTTACTTGGGAGTTTTTCATTGTCTTCACTGAGGGTCTAGGTTTGGTGGTTCTGGTCAGGCTTTACTCAGTAGACCTGTTCTGTCTTTCCAACATGCTTTTCCATGCCCTGTGCTTTGTTTTGCTTCCTTGTGTTTTATTTTATTTGCATACTGTACTGCATCATTTTGTGTTGTGATTGTTCATCAGATATAGGCTTGTTCTCTGTAAAAGTCCTTTAAGACAGTGGTTCTCAACCAGTAGGTCGAGGCCGCCCAGGGGGTCGTGAGAAAATTTTGTGGGGTTGTGAGATGATTAATGGGATTGGAAAAACATATGTCTACTATACTGATTTATTATTCTGTGTATTTTTTCAGATTTTTCTCTAATTTTTGCATTGTTCTTGTGAATTCTGAATAGTTTTAAGCCTATAGGCCTCCAATAGTGAATCAAATGAAAGAAAAATCATTCTTTTGGTTGAACTGAACTGAACTAAACCTGTAATGGGGTTCACAAGTAGGCATCGCTATGTTTTAACGGATCACAAGCCAAAAAGGTTGAGAACCAGTGCTTTAAGACATGCTTTGTGATAAATAAATTTGACTTGGCTTAATGTAGCCTATATACAATGTCAATGAAACTACAAACAAGCCAGGCTGAGGAAAGGGGGAATTGCTGACAAAATGAAGCATGATGCTGACCTCTAGGAAAATTGTCTCCCTATTCTCAACAACTACAGAATAACCAGTGCCCAGCTGCTCCAGTGGTGCTGCTCTGCTCAGAGGGCAACAGTTCAACACTGTGATTGTACTGGTAGCACACAGTTGCCAATTTGTCTATATGTAATCAGCAGGCCATGATACAATGGGTATTACTTTGGTAGTCAGGAATACACATCATCATCACCATATTAAGTCTCCATATAAACAAAATTGGAAAGCAGCATCTAGCACAAACAGTTTAGAGTCAGGCTATTCTTTAAGCACCTGATATCATCATATGACAGCAACTCACAGAAAAACACCATCTATTGTTGCCTCCTCAGGTCCTCAGGTCACTGGTGGATCACTGAATGAACCTATTATCAATATGTTTGTCTCGGTGAACACCACACAAACACACACACGTATAAGCTAATAAGGAGGTGGTCTAGCAGAGCCAATGCAAAAGGCAAAAAAATAAATAACATGTTTTGAAGAACGGTTTTGTCAGAAACCAGGTGTTACCCTGACTATTCCACGCCATATAACTATTTAGAGCAGATTCATTACTATCCTTCAAAAACAAGACAGAAAGCAGGCTACCATTAATCGTCAAAACGAGCAACATAACCCCAAGTTAATAACCTACCATTGATAAGTGCCATTTTCTCATGTTTGCAGGTCCGACCAAATCAGATAGACATGTCCGTCCTGTCGGGGAACTTCTGCTAGCTTGTTCCAAGTGGAGCAGCTCAGTGACAGTTGCTTCGCTCCGTCCTCTGACAGTTCACTTCTACTTGAATTACATCCGCCAGCTTCATTTTACAGGTTGCATGTTACAGCAACGGAAGAAAAAAGATAAACAACCAGTTGATTTATTTCCAGATCTCACACGAGAGCAAGTGTGACAGCCGAGGAACCAGTTTCAGTGAGACGAGGGGGTAGGGAAAGGCACTGACCGGTGTTCGACTGGGCGGGGCTAATGGAATGTGACAGGTGTGGGCGGGGCCTGGAATCCCCTTGGAACCACTGACCAATGATGTGTGGATTTCAAAATTGTAATTGGAAAATTACTGGTACTGTTGATGTTGTTACGATTTAGTGGGCTTGCTGAAAGCTTGCCTATCAATGCTAACCCCACTATTTTAGCATGATTATTATTATTATTACCATGATGAGTGCCAACAGTATGCAGGTTTTTCATTCCAACCGGGGACTACACCAGCTCATTTTACTGATTAGTGACGTGTTTGGTGTAGTGTGGAATTCATAGTATTCCCATGATGTCACATGCATTTCCACATGCATTGCTTTACCATATAGGCCTACACAGCTCATTGGCTGTGGCTGTCATTTGATTATAATCACCTGTTAATTTATTACAATCATCTGTTATTATCCTACTAAGATGGCAGTGTGGTGATGTAAGAGAATATTATAAATATAATGTATTATTTAGGGATGCAACTAACGATTATTTTCATTGTCGATTATTTTCTCGATTAATCGATTAGTTGTTTGGTCTACAAAATGTCAGAAAATGGTAATTACTCAAACCGATTAATTGATTATCAAAATAGTTGGCGATTAATTTAATAGTTGACAACTAATCGATTAATCAATTAATCGTTGCTGCTCTATTATATATGTATGTGATGTAGTATATGATGTATATGTACTATGAATATGTTATGATGTATTTACAAGATGACACAGGGTATATAGTTATGTAGTATGGTACATGACATATATATATGATTTTGTATGTAAAACCCTTTGAGGCGCATGCTTGTGATAAAGGGCTACATAAATTGACTTGACTTAGTGAATTAGTTCCTCCTCTCTGGTTGAAGGTGTGTTAATCAGTGAAATCAGCTGAAGCAGTGTTTAGTTGGAATGAAAACCTGCAGACACTCCATGCCAAATGGGTGCCTGTCCCTGATCTAGAGACTCCGTTCCAACTTAACAATATTCACACAGACTTTAGGAGATGTGTGGATGTGTTCAACTTTTTGGTACACTTTATACTTTTTTTTTTTAAAAAGGTATTCAACCTTTAGTCTTATTTTTAGAAAGATAAGAAATGAATGGAGACAGTATACTGCCATTTGGTGGTTAAATTGTAAACACTTAAAAGATTAACTTTCCAATGAATTTAACTTCTCAGACTGAATCAAGCACACGTTAAGCTGCTTTCAACTAGCCGCCACATTTTCACAAGAAAATTTACTTTTCCAGTTTTAGAACACACCGAACTGTTGAAAAGCTACAAAGCGCTAGTGGTAATTTGACCAGTAGAAATATAATGCAAGATGCTATAGAAAAAGCTCTGTGAGCCAGAAATAAGATGACTTCAGACCGACATCAAATGCTCGGAAGAACATGGAGCAGATAGGTGACATTTCTTCCTGTCATCTTGCTGCCAATGCCTCTAAAGAATCCAGTCGGGGCAGTTTTTCTCAGCAGCTTCTCGCTTACTTATATGTTCCTACCCATGATGTCGGGTGTGGTGGGTAAATGACACATAAAACAAGTCTGATCTGTTCCTAAAATGTCACTTTGATTGGTCGACTTCAAGAAAACTCATACGATCAGGAAAAAGTAAGTATAAATTAAGAGTAACGATGAGTGGGTGGCACAACTGGCAGAAAAACAGCTGTTTGGTTACAAAATAAACAAATCAACTGTGTAGTAGCTTTTCAGCACTACTGAAATCATTACATTTAATCACATTCACGGAGATAAATGAACTCACTGGCAGCAACACATTATCATACCCCTTGCTGAGCAGATGGCATGTCTTTAACCAGGCTGTCCACTTCTCATTAGGCAGAGGACACCCATGAGTTTCAAAAGGAAGACTGAGCAATTTTGTTGAACTAATGAATCCGTCTCTGTCTTTCTTCCATGTTTACCCATGCCACTCTGTCTATCTATGTAAACGAAACAAAAGAACAGAGAGATAGCGCCAGAAAAGATGTCAATTAATACTGATTAGACACATGAATGGGTGATGAGGTGGCAGGCTAGCAAGGGAAAACACACACACACGCAACCGTGTGCATACACACATTTGAAGTTGTCTCATCAAAATTTCCCTGACTGCCATGTTGAAATGACACAGTTCAGCAGGAAAGGATCATACTCCAGGAGTGATATACACACTTCCTGGAGCGTCTCCTTCCCTCTGAGTGTCACAAATAGCTGCTGGTGTGTGACGTCTCAAGTGAAACTGTTCAGCAGAGTGGAAACAATAGCAGAAGTTTACAGAGAGCCATCTGACGTAAAATCACCAGAGTACTGAAGTACATGACAGCTGTTATACGACACACTAAACTCCCCTTCGTCACGGGTATCTGTATAATTACACCGGCAGTGAAATTACCCCCAATAATTCACTGCTCCATGGCTCTATACCAACTCATCAGAGGACACTTTTAAAGTTATAGTAAATTTAGGACAGAGAAAGTAAGTTAAAATCCACAGTTTCATTCCAAAATTAGACATCCACCATCTGAAAAAACACTACTACTATTCCAAAAGATTGACAGCACAAAATTGAAACAAATTATGGTCCTTTTTAAAAGATACTAAGAAACTTAAGGCTTTGTTTCAGAAAATGGGAACACTTTTATAAACTGAATCCTCCATATTTAAGCAACACTGAATCATGAAATTCGGTAATGATCTTTTTTATCCCCAAATGGACATAAAGCATTTTGGAAATGAACTCCTCACATGGATCCCCTAGATCATTATAAAACCAAAGTGCCCTGGGTGCCTAAATGTGTGTCACTTTCACTTTAGCTTTAGTTTTGAACACGCCAAAACTGTTAATTGCATATTCAGCAACTGCTGTTCCTAGTGTAAAAACTGGAACACATGGAAAACATGGAATACCTCAGAAACCTCCTTATCTCAATTTTTGCCATTTTATACCATAACTTACATCTGACATTGTCTCCCACGTTTAGAAAATGTCTCATGAGCCTGGGACTAGGTTTAAATATTGCCAGAGAACTGTAAAATACATCAGAAATACATGCAGTCACTCACTTAAGAGTTTCTAATGATAGTGAAGGTTTCAGGACACAAACAACAGCAACTACTACAGCAGTATAGGACATCGGAGCATCACTACTCGGGCCACCAAGGGTTTTTCAAATGCATCTCAACACTACAATCCCCTCTGATCTGCTGGTTTACCATGCTAACCAGGCATCGATCTGTTCTGCTCTGGCTCACCTCACATTGTCCATCAGTGTCCAGCAGGTGGAAGCTCCTCAGCCAGACGCCGGGCTCCATGTCCATGTGGACGTCCACACGGTGGCTGGGCCTCAGGCACAGCAGCCTCTTCATCCTGCCCACCCTGGACCTCAGGCCCCGGCATTCGCCTCCACCACCAGATCCGGATCCTCCTCCTCCTCCACAGAGAGTCAGAGTGGACCTCATCTCCCACCGCAGCTGCAGGGAGGCTTGGTGACAGGCTGTGGGGCCGCTCTCTCGTCAGACCGCCACCATGGCTGCCGCTGCTGCATCTGTGTCAGACAGGATGGTGTCAAAACGATAAGTGATGTGCCTCACAGAATCGTTTGCTCCTGAAAATAAGAATAATTCTGGGAAGATACCATTTTACCTTTGATCCAACCATCAAAGCAGTCTTCAGGTTTATAATATATGCCCTAAAGAACTTAGGCATTTAAACCTACTGGTTGAATTTAATGGATGAGGCTCAGAAACTGGGTCAGTGGTAGTTTAATTTTGATTTAAGCATTAAGAAATCATGATTACATTTACCATGGAAGGACAAAAATAAGACTGTACCTTAATGTTTCAGCATAACTCAATTCATTAGGACTTGCGTTAGCACGATGACATATGACCCGAATTCTGTGAATTCCCTTTGGAACAGGAAATGCACATAAAAACCCGACTCCTAACCTACTAAGGACACGTAAAACAGTCCTATAAAAAGCAGTTTTGGCTAAACTGACTTGAATGAATCCTTTCTTGAATCAAAACACCTTTGAGTAGTTGGCAACGATCATTAAAATCAGTGTTACCATGAAAGCATAACACAAAAAAAAGTACAAAAACTACAAAGTAGCCTATTCATTTGACAGTGCCAGTATGAGACGTCAAGTTTGTTTGTACAGCCCTTAATCAATGCTACAGTCTCAAAGGGCTTCACAACAACCACAATTATGAAAACAACAAATGAAAATATGAAGACCACAATGATGAGAGACTGAACTTTCTGGTCAGCGTTCCAAGTATCTCTAACATAGGTTTTATAGGCTAAACAATCAGGGCTATCACTCATTGACACATATATAAAATTCACATTAACAGTGACCTGAGTTCAAAGAATTGGAGTTGCTGACATAAGATTACTGATCATGTTTCTCTTACTGCATCCCCAAGGAAAATCTTTACAGCTCAGCATTCATTCGGCACTCAGAATACAGGCCATTATCCATAAACCTTTAAAATAGTCACTCAACTGTTCTCTTCTGGCTTCTCTTCAATCTGCATCTTGTAAATCCTCCTGAAGACCAGGTTAAAGGTGTTTTTCCCCCTAAGTAAAGACAGAATATTCCAGAGGACACGCAGTGACAGTGTGACTCTGATAGACAGACTCAGGCAGTCACTGAGGACTTGATTGTTCTTTGTGGGTGGATGATGCTCGGTGTGTGCACGCGTGTGTGTGTGTGTGTGTTGGAATGTCCTCCTCCCAGTTTGGTTTGCCTCTATTGTGCAATACACAATCATGCCCCATTTGATTACATTTCAGATCCCATCATTCCACTTCACTACTCCCCTCATTAGGATAAAGCATGCAAACTCTCTGTCCTCATTTCCCTCTTTGGCCCGGCAAAATATATACTGCAGCATGTCTGTGAATGGTTTGTCTCTGCAAAATCGTGTATAGCAATGACGACAAAAGTAATGTTTTGCTCTGGATTCGCGCTATTTCAGCTGCACAAGTGTACAAACGGGCTAATTTGATTTCGACTGATTGATGCTACTGAAGAGTTTCCTGGTGAAATGTTCAAGGCTAAAGGAAACGGCAAATGTTTCTTACCTGCTGTTCAGACTAGGTGAGCGTATCAAACGTGTAAAAGCGTGAGAATTACATGATTTAAAACCTGCGCTGACAGCTGCTGAGTCATGTTTAATTTCAATCTCTGGTGGCAGTGGAGGAGGAAGTGGAGGAAGCGCAGTGTGACAGATTCAAACTTGGCATCAGGAAGCGCATACGTCCATCTCTTCTCTCTGATTGGTCAATCGCCTAAACGTAAAATCTGTTCTTACTAAAATATGTCAGGATTAGAGCGATATATCGGTGGTTTGCCGATATATTGGCCAGTCAATGTCATCCACTAATATGATGTAGGTCTGTTAAATTTCTTTGCACATTTGATTTATTCATTTAAAGGTTCAGTTATGTTTATTGTAAATTAATTCTTCATTTTAAGGCTTAATGTATCCCAGAGTCATTGATTAGGAGTTATCTGCTAACCCACCTATCATGGGTTTCAGTGGCGAGTTTATCCTATGATGGTCTAAATGCTGTTTCAGAGACTTCTCCCATCCTAACAATGACAATTATGGGGGAAACATTGACTGAATACTTTTTTGGAATGAAACTGGTCAAATTAAAAATGTCTTCATTCTAAATACTATATGGAGCCTATGTGTCAGTATTGGCCTTGAAAACCACACAGTGGTGGAAGAAGTACTGAGATCTTTTACTTAAGTAAAAGTAGCAATACAACAATGTAAAGATACTCCATTACAAGTAAAAGTCCTGCATTCAAAATCTTAAAGTACATTAAATATTGGCAGCAAAATGTACTTAGAGTATCAAAGTAAACATACTCATTATGCAAACTGTCCCCATTTAGAGATTTATATTTTTCATAAATTATTGGAATATTAATACTGATTTATTGACATACATGTACATGTAAGCAGCATTTTAAAGTTGTCAACATGAAGCTAATCTTAACAATTTAGCTATACATTTGGGTAGTCTAATCTATAACAATGCTATTTTATAGTTATTTTATAAAGATGATCAAATGTTTTAAATATAAAATATTGATCTGAAAAGTAATTAGTAACTATAGCTGTGAAATAAATGTAATGGAGTAAAAAGTATAATATTCCCCTCTAAAATGTAGTGGAGTACAAAGTAGCATACAATGGAAATACTCAAGTAAAGTACAAGTACCTCAAAATTGTACTTAAGTACAATTACAATTTACAATTTCACATTTGGCAGACGCTTTTATCCAAAGCGACTTACACATGAGATTTGCATACAACACAAGCAAGTTTCTAGATAGGAGAGAACAACGAGAGTAAGTGCTATAGAACTAAGTTCTGGTCCAACAGGACAAAGGTGCTACGAGACAGTGCAACAAGCTAAGTTCTGGTCCAACAGGACATAGGTGCTACGAGGGAGTGCTACAAGGTAGTGCTATGAGGTAATGCGTAGAGTGCATCAAATTTTTTTTTTTTTTTTTTTTATTTTATGAAAGGAGGGTAAGTACAGTACTTGAGTAAATATACTTAGTTACTTTGCACCACTGAAACCACATAACAGTCAAACCCTAACATATACTACAAATTGATGTCATCAGGATTGTGAATGTGTATTAATAAGCCTAAAAAGGTGGGAAAACTCTCCACCACGTCCCTGCAGACAGCAGAACTTTAAGAATGAATGACATACATCGCACAGCAGATTATATTACAACCCCAACTGCTCTCCTTTTCACCTTGTACTGAAAGACTGAAACATCAGGGTCCACTCCTTCCTATGACACATTTTTCTTTTACACACTTGCACACGCACGCACACACACACACACACACACACACACACACACACACACACACTGTACAAGGAACACATACTCCCTATGATTCAGTGAGTCAGTTCAAAAAAGCTTTTGTTCACACCAATCAGCTGTCTGTCCGGTTACATAAGTCATTCAATCCCTGCTGCAGTGACCATGTGCAAGGAAGAGAAACAAAGACAGAAAAACAGACAGAGAAAGAATACCACTGACTAGTACCTCTGATATTATGGTATGAAGGATTATTGTTCTGCCAACAACCTGACAACACCAAGAGCTGACTGTAAAAACTACTAAGCATTTGTGAAAAGAAAGCCAGAATAAACTTTAAGTTACATAACAGAAATAGTTCAATATTGGCCTCACTTGTCAAATATGTAAAGGAGATATTTTTAAAGCAGGCCTACATAATAATAACATCAACTGTAAATGACAAAGTTGGCTATTGAGTTATAAAAAAACATTTGGCATGCATGATTCATTTATGAAAGAAATATATTCTAACAAAGCAGTAGTATCTTTCAACCAAACATTGATATATGATGCCAAATGTCGAGACAATTATTTGTCTTTATGTTTTTTAACTTGCTAGCTAAACTTTAGTTTGATAACAGGATCAGGCATCGACTCATGCCTAGAATAGACAATCTTATCTCCCTGCCACTATTTGCAAACTGCCAGTCTGAGCTATTATTGATGTGATTCACCAATGAATAAAGGCTGGAGTTGTTACAGAATATATTAAACCATAGAGAACAATGGTACCGGTTTTCTGTGAACTGCAGGCTATAGTGCATAATATCTGTAAGATGACCCCATTATATTCACAATAGATGGGTTTTGATCAGAGAGACAATGGCAGAGAAAACCCTTTGGGCACAGGTGACCTGTTTCTCCTGCTTTGATCTATTCTGGGTCAAAATGGACAAAGTATCATCAAAATGTGGGACAAAAATTGTTTTGATTTGTTTTTTTAATGGCTTGTGATTTTCCCATGAGGGAGAGTGAAAGAGAAAAGGCGAAACAACTGTTGACGCAACAGTGAAACATGGCAGAGAACATTTCTGTTGTCAAAACAGACCCACTTAAACATACAAGTAACCAGTTTCAAAAGCACACAGAGAGAGCTGTTGATAAATATTCCCGAAGAATTGTAATAGTAGCCATAGTAAAATTGTGTACTTCTTTCAGCATGTTTATACATTTATTTTCATTTGTATTTTCAGTCTTACAATATAGAATTACTTGTAGCTACTGCTAAGCTAACATAGTGATCAATAATATATAATAGATAATAGATTTGATACAGTTGAAATAGCTAAAATAGCAATATGAAGTGTTGGAAGATCTCAAGTCCCTAGAGGCTCTTTGTCCTCTAGTGCTGGAGCCTGTTTCACATTCAAACCAAGTTTAGGTGCAGTATGTTTTATCTTCTGGACCCTGGAACCTCTAGTTTTGGTTCAGAACTTGCCCTTCTTCTTCTTCCAGGGTTTTCTCTTGGTCTTGGAATCAATGATGAGCTGAGACTGACGCTTCAGCGCCTCCCGTGAGATGATGTCAGCCTCGTCCTCTTCACTCTCGTCTTCCTCTGAGATGGAGAGAAGAAGTGATAGTTTGAAACTGAGAAAGATTTACACAGTTGTGTGTGTGTGTGTGTGTGTGTGTGTGTGGCTCCCAACTCACCGTCGAAGAGGTCCAGCCTTTGGTCCTCGGGCAGTTTGATGCGGGTATTATAATCTGGGAGTTTCCCCTCGATCCTGGCATAGAACTGCTCAGATGACACAGACACATTCACACATGCACATAGACAACAGTCAACGGCCACCGACTCCCACCAGGACAAAGATTTTTTAAAATAAAAATAACGTATGAATCTAACTTTTTGAACTACCAGAGACTAGTTTCCCTGTTTCCACAGGAATGTTGTGGGCAAGTATACAACTAAAAATCACTGTGCACTGAGTTAAACTCATATTTCACTTTTTTGAAATTTTTAAATTTATGAATGTACAGACCCTATAATAAAAGCCACTAACACCTTTTTATTATTCTATATTATTACTAAAAGGTCATTAGGATAATACTAGTCACTTACTGTCACTATAGTGCATGCTGAAGTGTTAGCATAGAGCACCAGGGAGACAAGGTGATTTTGGTGTCTATGTTCTCATCACTTAACGGTTAAGATGATAAACTCAGTGTATTCCTTCAAGGCAGAGGTGCGAGCCATTTGGTCAGGACAGCCAAGGAATTTGCCGGTCAAGCAAGGCTTGACTGATTTTCACATTAATATCAGAACAGAGTTACGTCAACTACAGAGATTATGCCTTCCAAAAATGGATCTGAGATTAAAGTGGTCAATGTCATTAGTAAATGACAGACCCTGTTACGTCATAACATTTTTCCTATGGTACACCGTGATACGGTATGTTCTCAAACAGAGAAGGTGCTGCCGAGCGTTAGTTAATCAAGAGCAAACATTTCAGGTGGCTCTAATGGCTGGCTTTCCATTCAGCTGGGACAGATAAGCTACACAAGCACGACAGCATGGCTGAATATGTATGTAGGGATAAGCTTACTGTACAATGTACAGTAGACTTAAACAGGACCCCCAACAGGTGAAAAGATGCTTCATATCCATATGCAAAACTGTCTTTGATATGCTAAACCTAAATGTAAACCATATTTCAAACCACAGTGGCACTGGCTGAATTTTCATATCAACCAGCAGCCAAGTTAATCCTGGTCTCACCTCCTCTTCCTCCATCTCCTTCATAACAGCAGCCAGATCTTTTCCCTGCAGCTCCTCCTGCAGCAGCTGCATCTTCAGCTCACACTGGACCAGCAGCTCCACCACAAACTCGTCTGAGCTGGGAGACAGCTGGGCCACCGAGCCTTCACTCTGGTGGGACAAGAAGGGTTGAACTGGAGGATAGTTTGAGGAATTAATTTAGATGTGGTGTGTGGGTGGACTGATGGATGGATAACTGTCACCAGCTTTTTTGAGATGTTGTGCAGATGTTATACTACAGAGCCAAATATAATGATTTCCCTTTGGTTCATAAACATTCATATATTATGTGCAGAAAAAGGGAAAGTTCTTCAATGCCAGATATGAACATTGTTATAATAACAAGTGACCACTGAAGACAAAAGAGTTGCTTTTCACTTGGTAAATCATCAGTTGGACAATTTATAGTCATGATCTTGAGGACGTTTTCTACCAGTGTGATGTGTTGCAGTTTGTCAGCTAGGTGCTCCACTCCAGCACGGACAGTACTGAGGGTTTTAATGAGCCAATCCAGGCGCTCTTTGGCTGAATCACACCTCTGCTGCTCAGCCCGCAGGTGCTGCTCACACTCCTCCAGCATCTGCTGCCCACTATTAAAACCATAGCGGAAGGACGGAGAAAGACAGAAAAAATATCATACAGTTGCAAAAAAGATCATCAAGCCTCTTCGAAACTGAGTGCCTGTTTAAATTAGTTTGGCCTCTCTCTCTCTCTCTTTGACCATTTTGAATGAGGTGAGTGACAAATTGGTTGGTAATCCTAGCAGGAGGGCTTTAACTGCTGTAATTATGAGTTTCCTAACTTTGATTTTTGAGATAAGATAGGATGGGCAGTTAGGGGTTGGGTTGCTCCCTAGCACATACAGCAGGGTTTGGGCAATTCACGATGAATTCAATACACACTGGTAGTGGATTTTCTTAAAAATTTGAAAATTGATGTAATTTTATAATGAAATAGTTCATGCAGATGCCTACAGGGAAATTGTACAGAATTAATAATCTATCATTAGTTAGTGGATAGTAGTTTCAATTTATGTTTTGAAATGATTGAAGTGAAAGACCCAATCACGCTACCCAGAGCAGCTTGATACCACTAGTACTGTCTGTGCTGTCTCACCTGGAGAGTTTAGCCTCCCCAGAATATTTCATATCCTGGAACTGTTGGTTCAGGAGTTCCTTCTCCTCCTTCAGCTGCAACAGGATCCTCTCGTTCTCCACCTTCAGCTCCTCCAGGTGTTTGTGTGTCTCCCCCTGAGAGATGAAGCGCTCCGCTATTTCCTACACACATAACACATTAAAACACTTATGCATATGTGCACATTGGTAGTACACGCATTAAGACAACCATGTACAGTATGTGTGTATGGATGAGTCACAAATACGAAACTACTTACACATATCAAAAAATAACTTGGTGATGTCCAGTTGTGTTCTTCTCTTTTCATGCGCGTACCTGTATATTGGTGACTCCAGTGGCCTCCTTAATGCGTCGGAAGGCTTCCTCAAAAGTGGAGATGGTCTTCTCCTCTTCACCTCCCATCCTGGTGGTGCTGCGCTGAGCCTCGCTGCTCAGCTCATCCGGCTGCATAGGCACTCTCTGGGCCTGGAGGTAGTAGAGGTTACAACCACTCAGCGCTCCAAACTCAATTATTCATTATTCATTTTCACGCCACAGAATTTCCCTGTTCTGAATCAAGCTTTATTCTCACCAAAGAGACTTGAAAGCTAGTTTGATATCAACAAGTAGCCTCTTATACGGGTCATGTCTGTTGATATTGTTCAACTGTTTGTATTCAAATTATATACTAACCAAATAGTAATAGAGGTAAAGCTTTTGTATATGATAGATTGGCACGATTGTTGGAATTGTGATTCATCTCTGGTCTCTAGTTGGACTAGCACAGCATTTTATACTGTATATATGTTCAGTTACAAGTGCAGAGGGCCAAGTAAGAATGATTGATTAGTAATCAACACCACTGAAATAAAACCATACAGCACCTGCTACATGTATATAGCAGGTACTGCATGGTTATTATATTAAGGTATACACATAGTATACCGCCATGTGTAACTCACCCTTCTATCGACTTTTTCGGTCTGGGCCTTGCGCTCCTCAACCTGTTTCCTATAGCAGGCTATGACGCGCTCTCTCTCCTTGCGCTCCTTGTAGAGCAACTCCTCCTGCTGCTGTAACTCTGCCTGGAAGGAGCAAGAAAGGAGGGATGGGGAGGGAGAGAGAGCGCGAGACAGTGAGACAGAGTGTTAGTATGATAGCAATGTGTAAGTGAAGAGCATGTTCAAGGATAATAAAGTAATAATGGATATCAGTAATGATGATGACAATAATGACAAGGGCAGTCATCCTTGCTAGTACTAATGTAGATGGTGGAGGAGGTTCTGTGTCACCTTGGCAGCGTCTTTAGAGAGCTGGGCGTCATTGTTCATGACCTGTAGGTTGTGAAGCTCCTCTCTGTGCTTCAGGATGTCTGCTTCCAGATAGTCCAGCTGGCCCTGGAAGGACAGACTCTCCTCCTGACAGGGTGAGAGTGGAAGAGTGAGAGAAAGAAAGAGAAGGACAGGAAAGACAGAGGGAAGAGAGAGAGAGGAGGAAAGGGTGTGAGAAAGGGCAAAGGATTCTGTAGTCTTAGAAGGATTGTCACAGCACTATGGCCCTGAGCATTACACTTCTTTTTATTGGCTGTTGTGATCTAGAAATTGAATCTTATTCTATGGTTTCACCGGATAATAGCATCAGCTGAATGCCTAAAATGTAAAATTTAACTGTAAAGATGTCAAAGGCAGCTGATGGTTTGGCATTGTCCATGACTATGATAAAGTTTCCTAAATACAGGAAAAAAAAGGCTGATAAGCCCCCCCCTATGCAAAAAAAATATAGTGAGTCTGGGACAGGAACTACCAGTGTGGAAGCCTCACTCGCAGTTCACATACCACCAGGTACAGAGTCCCATATCACAGGTACAACACAGTCTCATAGCACAGGCAATTACACTGTGGAGCACTCGAGAGCAATGGAGAATATCCATTGTTTCTCTGCATAATACCCAGTGAGAATGATTACAGACTGTGTACAAAACATTTAAGGTGCGCAAGCACTTCAGCTCTCATGTGGGTGTGTAATGTAATGAGCAGTTGAATCATTGAACTTGTGATCGACCTGTTGATAAATACTGATAAATAATATGGACTGTGACCAAATTTGTAGTTCTTTCATCTGTAATCTCTATATTGAAAAAGGCTGTATAAAGTGTTGAGAATCTATATATAGAGTGCTATAACAGCTCAGCACAATGAGCGAATGATGCCATGGAAAAATAAAGAGGTGACACAATCCATCATGGGAGACAGTGCCAAGAGAGCTTGTGGCAATGTCCACTACAAATGAAGTTCAGTTCAGTTCACCTAAGTTCAGTTCTGCACAATTCAGCTCAAGTGAATTTAATTTGATTCAAACATCTGACAATTGCACAAAATATTACCTAGAGACTAAAAAGCAAACGTTTGTATGTTGGACTTACCTGCAGGTGGTTTTTGAGTTTGAGATAACCTCTCATGATGTGCTCAGCCTCCTGGCACTTTAACTGGGTCTTCTCCAGATTGTTCTCCAGCACCCGCAGGTTCTGAAGAGACACACACACACACACACACACACACACACACACACACACACACAGTTTTGTTTACAGAGCTGTTTATCTCTGTATGTGTGTGCTCACATGCTAGAAAATGAATGAGTGTATTTCATCAGGACTGGACACTGGGTAGAAAAGTTGTGGTTATCATGGTTTGCACATCCCTACAGGCATCTACATGCGCCTGACAGTTGAATACCCGGGCATCTTCTGCTCTTTTCTGACTGCGAACGTCAGCAGACTGTGTTATGCTGCTGCCCTCTGGCTTCAGTCTCTGGTACTGCATCTGCAGCTCCTCCAACTGCTGCCTGTGGGTCTGGGTAGTGTGTTTCAGGGCGTTGAGACGCTTCATCTTGATCAGCACCTTCTGGTCCAGCGCTGTGAGGGCCGCCTGAGAGACAGTAAGCGAGTGTGTGTGAAAGACAGACAGACAGACATATATATATGTATAGACGTAGAGAGAGGCTTATAGCCATGCTTGTGTGGTTGCTTTTACCTTCCCGGACATGTTGCGGTAGGCATCCTTCTCCAGGCCTCTGTTATGAAAGGCTTCTTTGATGACATGTTCATCGCCCTAGTAGACATGAGACCAAAACACACATTTTTCTTGAAGTGAACAAGACTGTCACTGCAAAAAAAAAACAGTCAGGCTTGATCAGATTTACTGTTTAGTTGAATGAGACAGGTGATAACGGAGAACACTAGACAATAAATAAACAATCGAGCTGGGAAGGGGACTGCACTTTTAAAAACACTTACAGCAAGAGTTTCTGCAAACTTCCTGTGCAGTCTCTTGTTGTCCTGCCTCAGCTGAAGGATGCTCTCTCTGTTCTTCTTGATGGTGGACTGAGAGCTCTCATAGTACGCCGTTCTGTCGCCCTCTGGTGGATACATTCGTCGTTACACCACCAATTATATAGGACAAATGTTTTGTTATTTTTATTTGGCATAGAAAGACATCCTAGGCCTCGGTAGTCCCTAGGTCTCTTCCTGCCCATATTTATTAGCCAATATACAAAAATACTGGTATAAATGCCATTTCGTTGATGGTAGATTTAAACAGTTTATGTTGGATTTCTGTTTGTTATCTGTCCCTAAGGTCAGAACTGAATTAGACATGAGTGCCTTAAGCTCGCTCTTCACTCTTCACAAGCAAAATCATTTATGAGACTCTGACTGTATCATGCTTTTGTACACTTTTCTTTGCTGTTGTTTATGCTGTTTTCTTGGTCAGGTCTCCTTCGTAAAGAAGATTCTTAAACAAAATAAACGTTAAAAAAATTAACATTGTTTATTGTAGCTATTGATTAATCTTATATCGATAAAACTGATAACTAAAAGTAGCCTAAACCTGATTTGCTAGCTAACCTAGCTAAGATCAGCAAAGACCTCGCTCCCTGCAGACAGTGACGGTCAGGCTGTGTAGTTTCAGACAAACTTACCGAGTAGTTGAATTTTTCGCTGCATTTCATTTATTTGGTCATGTAGGGGCGGTTTCATCGCATCGGCACTGAATGCCATTTTCTATCTGTCTATTATTTCAAGCACAGATATCAAAGAAATATTAAATTGTCCACATTCAGTGTTGGTCTTAACCCAACGAAAGACCTGTGACGAAATCCTGATGTTGCCTAGCAACAGTACACTTTTCACCAAATCGAGGCTCAAAGTTTCAAATGAACTGTCTCGGTGTCTAAATTCATTTACAGCTATTGATTAAAGAAATGTAACTTCAATCCCTTGCTACTTACCGTTTCATTACATTTTATGACTTAATGAGTAGGGTAAAATGGTAAATCCGCAATGACCATACCTAAAAGCCCCAGAAAGTCCTTTTCTTTTTTCTTATTGATGTGATAAATTGTGTGCACCATAACTCAGTAGACCTATTCCTATTAGGCCTCATGGCAACAAAAGAATGGAAACAAAACCCATACTTTTTTTTAAACTAACTTTAACTAGTTTTCCCACATAGGCCTCCTCAAGAAATTCAACATAGGCCTATTAATGAAGAAGTGTAATCAGATTACACACTTTTCAAAAATTGCAGTAACTTTATTTTTGAAATCTAATTTACCAACATAGTCAAACAATTAATGAACACCTACCACGGAAAACACTGATTCAATATCAAACAGTGATCGTCCGATCAGTCTTAATCCATATCCCAGTCCACTATCAAAAACTGCTTTGTACAAAGCCTTGGTCTCGAAGAAGCAGTGGCTTTTCTTTTTGTTGGTTTTTTTCTTTGAACACTGATATGGCAACACAAAACTTAATTTACAACAAAATTACATTTCAATGCTTTCATAAACTCAAAATCCGCACATTTCTCATGGATATGTTTCATATTTAATGGAAAGCATGAACATTAACTTAAAAAATGAACTTTTAAAGCTATTAAAAAAAAATAGCTTTAGTCCAAGTAAAAACACTTGGGTCAAGACCTGTAATCTCTTATGGCTATATGATTAGTACATCTACTCAAGTCTTAATAGCCTGCAGTTTAGGAACATTGCTTTGGTGAGTTAATTTCAAACAGTGCAATATGCAGTATGCTTAATGAAATCGATAAAGCATAGTTTCACTGATGTAACAGCATACATTTGCCATAACACTGGCAGTCTCATGGAAAGATTATGGACCCTTCAAAGCCTTCACACAGGCTGCATGACTCTAAACAATGGCTGATTTGAAAACAAACAAACAAACAAACAAAAGTTACAACATCAAAGTAAAACAGGCACAAGAGCAAAATGCACAAAAGTGACAAAGAATAACAAAAAACAAAAACAATACTGAAAAAGAAAAAGAAGCATTGCTGCTTAAATTATTGGTTATAGTCTGAAACATGAGCTCCCATATTTCCTTCTGGAATAAAATCACCCTTGTTCAGAGGGCATATATGACGCATGATCTGAAGGCTAGTAACAAAACACAAAACAATCAACAGTATCATAGAGACAAAATACAGTAAGTGTTACTGTAATACTCTCTTTGTGACGGAGATGAACTCTGCTGCTCATCTGCAGCGTCACAAACGTAAGGCACGCCATACATAGCACAAGACATGAAACGTTCCCATAGTGGTTAGGATTAAACTTCTCCCTTTGTTCTGCTCTCACTCGCAAACAAGACGTGCACACACACACACACACACACATATACACACACATACACACACACACTCAGGTGCGAGTTAGTCTACAGTTTTGGGCTCTTCATTGGACTTCTTGAGGAGGGTGAGCAGGTTCTGGGACATGAAGTACGGCCTCTCTGCTGTTCCATCGTTGCGTTCAAGGTCCTCCACTGTGACATGGACAAAAGGGGTTGAGAGAAAACACTTGCCTAGCAACATGCTAATATTGGCCTACAGTTCTCCTGCGTTTGTATTTGTCCATTGTCTCTAAGTGCCTAGCTCTCTTAAACTCTTATTTAAAACTGACTTTGTTGTACATGCAAACTCACCTGTTTTCCCTTTATCCAAACGCCAAACAACGCGACGCTCGTACATTTACACATAACAAAACTACTGTGATTAAATACAATTACCTTTAATCAAGAACTACATCCAATAAACATGGAATGTCATCAGTGGAAAATCTACTTACAACGCTCACAATGTGACAAACGAGAGAAAGGTACAAAAGCATCCAGAGACGTTAAGATGTTAGTAGCAAAGCGCTCAGTAGGCCGTGTTTACACCATGCAGCACTGAGAAAGGAGGGCAGGGGAGAGGAGAGGAGAGGAGAGGAGAGGAGAGAGCAAGGCAAGTCGAGTCAGTAAACAATTGTAGGGTTTGCAGAGTCTGAGAGGTCAAGACGGTTGCGTCATGGCAACACAATCACAGCACTTATGCCAGTCTGAAATACCAAGGCAAGTAGGTGGCAATACAATACATGGGATCCCATCCAAGTGAGTGATCTTGGCGGGGGAGTCTCTACCAAGACTGAAGCAAAATAAATACATTATAGACATACGCTGTTGCTGTATATACACATTAGTTCCATAGGAAAAAAAAAAGATCTAATATTCATACAGTATATTAAATATGTTTGGAACCATTTGGCGTCAGCTGGTATTATTGTAAACAGTGAAGGAGATTCACCGTTGCTTGAGATGTGTTGTTCTGACTGTAAACATGGTATTTAGTGGTTCTGTAGTGCATTCATCGACAGGATTAAGACACCAAAATATTAATGACAGTAATCAGGCACAGGTTCAGCACTTACAATGTTCTACAGATCTTCACGATATAAAAACCAACACTGTCTAAAACCAACACAACAGAACGTTTTTTCAAGCTACAGAGATGCACTGGGCTTTTCGACCTGCTTCGACCCCCCACATGATGACCAAGACTCGCGGTCACACCACTGACACAGCAAGGCGATCTGCGTTTTAGCTCGTTGTATAGCCTACATTTAACAGGTCCTGATCACAAAGTTGTTAGGTACAGTTGTTCCGTTCGGCACGTACGCGTTTTATGTTTTATGAGGTTTTACCAAGCCTCGCTTTTCTTTTTTTTTTTTTTGCCATTGCATTAATATTAACATCTACTCCTGTGGTGCAGACGGAGGATCCTCTTCTTTAGGTTCCTCCTTCTCGTCTTTCTTTTCAGCAGTCTCCTCTTTCTCAGCCTCCGCAGATGGAGGTGGCACCTCCTCGGCTTTATCCTCCTCTTTCGACTCCTGCTTTTCTGCCGGTTCTGTCACGTCCGCTTCTTCTTTCTTTTCAGCCTCTTCCGGTTCACTGACTTCCGCTCGTTTCTCCTCAGTCTTCTCCTCCTGTGGCTCTTCAGCATCTGTCTTGGACTGCAGAGGCTGCTCCTCCTCGTTGTCCTGCTTCAGCACTGCCTGCTGTTTTAGCTGGATCTCTCCATCTTGTTGAAGAGGCGTTTCCTCTTCCACTCGCACCTCGTCCTGCCTTGCAGAATCGGCCTGCTCGACCCCGTCCCGGTCTTCCTCCACCCTCTTTGCTTTGGAGAGGATCTCGTGCAGCTCGGGGGACATGAAGTACGGCCTGTCGGACGAGCCGTCGTTTCTTTCCAAGTCCTCGCCTTTCATGTGTGTGTGTGTGTATGTGTGATTTATGTTTGGGTTAATAGAAAATGAGGAGAAAATGAAAACATGGGAAAAACGTGGTGAAAGAGAAGGTGTGAAAAATAAAGGGAAAGGTGAAATAAAGGGGGAGAAACGAGACAAAGAGAAGAACAGTCAGAAACATCGCAGGAACAAGAGGAAACCAGCAGCTCAGCCTGAGACAGTTGTTATGAGTGTCTAAAGAGAGGACAGCTGACATAAAGATGCACCTGAAGAAAAGATCTGAATCACAACACTGTGCCTATCCATTGACATGTTAATAACACCTACGCAAAGGTACTTACAGAAGCAGAGGAAGAGTGTGTCCACACACATGGCGTACACGCTGAAGAAGCCATGGGCGATGAGGTAGGATCCCACTACCACCGTCTAGACAATGACAAAGACAAAGTTGTAATGTAAGAGGTATGATGCAAGACCCACCAAGATGTAAATTAGGGCTGGGCGATAATTCAATATTATCGTTTACCGTCTTTCAGTGGAATCATAACGTGATTTTGGATATCAATTCTGCAAATTTTATTTCAAAAACTCAAAATGAGGTATATGAAACACTTTAAGGAATATTACTTGAAAATTTCAGTTTTGTTTGACATCACACATTCAGTTCAATGGGATGCATATTAATTTTATTATTTATCATGTGATTTTGAATGCCATATCGTGATATATATCGAAATTGAAAAAAAACCTTACGATTATCATGGTATTCATTTCAACCATATCTATAAATAAAGTCATCTTGTTCTCTTTCTCTGTGGTAAAGTTTCACAGCCAAAGATGACATTGATCAGACATAATTCTCTCTCACCAGTATGGGAACCCAATAGTAGTTGAGAGAGGGAGCGGCCTCCTCTACTGCTTTGATCCTTCCAGAGAAGAAGAAGAAAGAGCAGATCCCTGTATAGGAACAAGAATGTGAATGAAGGCTTAGAGAATTTAAAAGAAAGGCAGACAGACCACTTCATTGCTTTTTGATAAGGTTTAGAAAATGTATGTTCATTTTAAAGGCAACTGTTCCCTTACCAACAATTCCAACAATGAGGAGCTTCCCAAGAAACAGGAGGAAGTCGGTCACTTTGTCTAAAACAGCCACTCTGTATGGAGAACAGGCACATTGCAGGATATGAAAGTAGAAAATAAACTGTTCTGAGAATAAATACTGAATGAATATTAGGATGTCGTCTAATGCTTATTGAGTTTTTTGAAACAAGATAACAAATAATACATGTAAATACTAATATTAATAGTACCAATAATAGAGGCTAATGTAGATCTATTTAAAACCTTACGTTACATGAATGCCCACCTGATAATGTTCCTCATGAGAAGGAAGAAGGCATCTCGAGCCGAGGGACAGAAGCTTTTTCCATAGATGGCAATCTAGAGAGAAAAAAAAGCATTTAACATCAGTTTAAAAACCAACCAGACCTGAAATCTCTTAGTCAGCTCTATTCCAGTTCCAAAACCTCACCATGATGTAAGCGTTTCTGTTTAGGAACTTGATGCATTTCTCCAGACACCAGAAGCAGCACTTCATGCAGCTCAGCAGGAACTTGGTAAATTTGTTCTGGGCACCTGAAGGGTGAGAGCAAGAAGGATGAACAGTATTGCATAAGATATTATGACTGGCTACGTTTACATGCACAGTAACCTGGCTGTTGGCCGTCCACTGTTAAGGTCTTACTCAGGTTAGGCTGTTTACATGAACTTTTGATACTCTGCAATTGAGTCCAATTAACAGAATATTCCTGTCCACCTGTGATGTGTTGCTCACAGACAGAACAGTCCGCAAGCAAAAAAGTATTAAAAGAGCAGGTTACTTCAAATACAGGGGAAAGAAATGATGATCCCAATAGTAACAGTCTATATTTTTGTTGTCTAAATCTGCCAAGTTTGCCACAGTAGCCCATTAAATATCGGAGTAGCCAGGCATTTTAAGCAGGTTTATCACGATCAGAATTTCATCTTAGCCGCGTTTTTCTAACCAAGTTATGACGTTTACATGCGTTGACCCAAAGCCAGATTACATGAGTCATTAGATTACATGGGTTATGAACATTATTATCTATGCATGAAAACAGCCACTGATAAATGTATGATAACTGTATGAAATGTATGCCTGATGTCTGTAGTCAATGAGCCCCAAAGTGCATTCAAGTCAGCCTCCTTGTTCTAATGTTCTGCCATCTGACCTTTCAACTTGTGATCCAGGTACTCCAGAACGACCCTGATGACCTGGACCAGAGACAGGATCAGAGAGCCAAAGGCCAGGGAGCCGGTGTGGAATCTGGACCGAAGAGGAAGCAGAAACCAGGAAGTAGAGGGGGATAGTAAGAGTGAGAGAAGGTCAGAAAAATCAGTATTTGTATAAGACAAGGTAACAACATTTCTTGCTCAGTGTTGAGATCTTGCCATTAGGCAACAGAAAAATGTTTTTTTTTTTAACAAAGCAGGAGTTCTCACACACAAACACACACACACATACACAAAAAAGTACACGCACGCACACACACAAATATATACAAACACATCCAGCTTCTAACCTGAGCGCCCGTCCCAGGGAGGCGAAGATGGGGTAGGCAGGGATGTCGTCTGGCTTCTTGAAGGCCCAGTAGTAAGAGGCGAAGGCCCCCGACAGAGTGACCTGGCCCAGCGCCGTCACAAAGTTGGCGCACCAGAAGAAGAGGAAGACGTTGTAGAACTGGAACAAGATGAGGTATTTGTGGTAGAGGGTCTCACCACCGTAGAAGGCAAACAGGCACTCTGCGTCAGGACACGCGACTGATATGTTGGAGGTGTTGAACGTCTGGAGAAAGAGAAGGGGGCAGACCGGAGGATTAGAAAAGTGATTTTTGATACTGTGTATGGAGCTCAAACAGTGACGCTATCATGAGGGTAAAGATGAACAGTTTCATAAACAGTGTTTGACATTTAGTGGCATACCTTGGGGTCGCAGGTCTCTCTTGAGTGCTCACACTCAGTGGTGTTGAACACTTTGTAGACCTGGTCGTTAGAGGTGGACAAGAAACTGGTCAGAGCTGTTAAGGAGATTGCGTTAACGAGGTGGAATATGTTTGGAATGGTGAATTTTTTGTGTACAGACGAGCCACACTCAAGACAGCAGGTCAAACACAGACCCTAACCCAGCAGCTCACACATTTCATGTGAGCAGCTGCTGTCAAAAGCATCCTGCATCTATCTATATGGAATTTTCCACTATCACAATGATATAAAGAGGGATTAATTATGTAGTTAAACATTTATTATTAATCATGTTTTGAATGGCATGGAATAGACAGAAGGATACACAGCAGTGATGGCCCAGTAAGCAATCACTATGGCCAGGAGGGCAAAGGTCAGCAGTGGGTAGAACAGCGATGACATCACGTGGCCGACAGCTCTACCGATGGAAAACAATGGTCAAAAAACTGTCAACAGATCATATAATATTTTCCACTGGAGGGGAAGAGGGAGTTCCCAAACCAAAGTAACACATAAGCTCTGTCCACAGTTGCAATAAGACTACATACTTTCTTTCAGTGATGTTTGGGTGTAAGAACTAAATGTTTCCTCTCACTGTTACAGCAAACAAACCTGATCAAACTATATCTGAGCAGGCATGGTCACTTTTCCAGCACACTTAAGAAGACTGTACAGTGTGAATAAAACAGAATGACCCTGCGCATTACAAGAGCGGGAATAAATGACCAACTCAGTGTGACTAGAGAGGCGGTTAGGCTGACCTGCTGGCCTCTTTGATGAGGGCGATGGCGATGAGAATTCTCTTCCTGAGGAAGATGAGCAGCAGGATGATGATCACCTCCACTATGGCCAGGATGATCACTGGGGAGTGGGGAGGAAAAATTAACAAAGCAACAGTGATTTAATGGATCCATTCATTCAAAAGCCTATTAAAGAAAGGGTGATGAGAAAGTGTTTTGCCCTGTGTGTGTACATATTGACAAATAATCATAATGCGATTATTTTCCTCAATATTGCAATTGCGATATACGTTGCAATACAGTAACAGACACAGATTTTTCAATAATTTTGTTTTCAGCAAACAAGAAACATTTTAATAAAGAAGTTGAGATGTTATTGCTTAATATTTGCTGTGTTTGAATACAATGAATGTTTTTTTATAATGTGCAATTTAATTTATAGGCCAGAAATTGGGCTCAGCACCAGAATACCATGACTAGGAGTCCAATTTGGTGTACCCACCACTCTGATAAAACAATTGCAGCTTCTTGCGATTTGGATTGAAGCAGTTCATGTCGCGATTTTAGTTTTTTTTCTAATAATTGTGCAGCCCTAGTGTTTACATGATAGTAAATCACATACACACTGGTAAAGAGTGTGTGCATGAATTTACATAGCAAATGTGTGTATGCTGCATGGACAAAAGAGCTGCATCATAGAATGGAAGTGTGGCTGTGCGTACTGAAGGCCAGCCAGGTCTGTCTGATCTGCAGGTAGACAGAGAAGTCCGTCTGCAGGCCGAGGTCACGGATGGTGACGTCAGCTCCAGGCTCGCCCTTCAGGCTGGCAAACTCAATGTAACAGTGGAAAATCCCTAAAAAAAAACCACGCAATAATATCCATGTTAGAAAAGAGCATTTTAAAGTTTAAGTTGAAATATTTATGTTTTTTTTTATATCTTGTAACATAAGCAGCATGATCTCAAATAGCAATTTTCTTATCACTGCCAAGACATGGAAGACTTACCGTATCCAATGACCAGAATCACCAAGACGATCATGACCCAGACCATGATGCCAGCCAAGAACCGCAACAGGACGATGAAAATCAGGCTGACAACCATGGCGATCACCAGACCGCTGGAGAGGGGGGAGACACATCCAACAAAAGCTTTAACACTTCATGGTATTTTAGATTTGCGTGATTCTGTGAGTTAAACTAGTTCAACAAGTTCAATGCGGGGAAAACTGGGTCTGTTTTACATGTAGAAATATCTGTTTGTCTGTGTCATTCTATTAAAATAACCTCTACAGTATGGGGAGACTTACAGCAATATCCAATGCCAAGACTGAGTGTAGTCCTCAAAGATCCTCATGGCCACCTGGCGAGCTTCAACCACCACATTTGACTTCCTGTAACAAAAGGAAATCTATTTAACGCCTACCACCAGTTTCCGAAATTAACTTTTCGGCTCTGCAAAACTATGAAAAACATTAGGCTACTGCTAAGAATAATTTTTACCAGCCAAAATCAATGTATATTTTTCATAAAAACATATCACCTGACCTGCTTTCAATGCTAGCTCCTGTATAGAATCAGGTGCTGTGTATAACATTCAATAAAGACACTTAAACAGTGGATAAAGTTTGTAATCCATCATGAAGTGACTCGCCACATGAGAATACTGTTACGTTTCAACTAACGTTAGGCCAGTTAACCATGTAAACAGCTGAGGAACAGGAGGAAAAGTTTACAGAGGTTTAGATGCTACTGCTCTGTGTTAAACCAGTGTAATCTGATTGGAGCACAGTCAGAGAGTGTAGTGTGTGGCCGGCAGCGACAATATTTGAGAAAAGGCAAAGACTGTGTATAAATGGGTTTAATGTTTCAGCTCCTGACAGACAAAGTTCGCCACAGGCTGCATTGGCGGTCCGGCTAAACTAGGCTTGCCTGGTCTTGTTTTGAATAGGGGTGTGGAAGGGTGCACTGCCATACAGTAAGAAAGACTCACTTTGACGCTTCCAGCAGGTCTGTGGCATTGACTTTACTGCCGTCTCCGTCATCCAAAACGGTCTCGTTGCCCACCACCACCACCCCGCCTTTCATCGTTCCCAAGGCAGGCAGGCAGCGACGTGTGACTGGAGAGAGAGTAGATGATCAGTTTGTTTGGTTCTATCTGGGTAACTTCACACATAAAAAACAAACCAATAGACACAACAGCTTCTAATAAAGGGTGTACCTACCACTACGACTTCTTCCATTTCTACTAGTACAATTAGTACTGCTACTACTACTACTTAAACCACCTAGCAACCACCTAGTACACCCTAGTGACCACATAGTACACCCTAGCAACCATCTAGAAACACCCTAGTGACCACCTAGTACACCCTAGCAACCACCTAGTACACCCTAGCAACCACCTAGAAACACCCTAGTGACCATATAGTACACCCTAGCAACCACCTAGTACACCCTAGCAACCACCTAGAAACACCCTAGTGACCATATAGTACACCCTAGCAACCACCTAGTACACCCTAGCAACCACCTAGAAACACCCTAGTGACCATATAGTACACCCTAGCAACCACCTAGTACACCCAAACTATAACTTTAACTATATTTTTGGTTCGATCTCAGAGTGATTTTTTTGGATGTAGAGACAACATCGGTAAAGTAATCATCCTCCATTTTGCTGTGAATATTCAGCGCCAAAATAAGATATCATTGTGTGAATGCTTGAGAAACGATGTATCGTTACAGTTTACAGTTATCTTTTTAGTTATCATTCTAGGTGTGAATGGGCCTTAAGGATGAAAATTAAGTGAATAAGCAGGAGACATTCACTCACAGGCTTTACTGGGCATGAGCATGGCGGGACACAAGCCGTCCCTCAGGATCTCAGGCGCACTCTGAAACACACAAGTCCTTCACTGTGCTTTCTTATAACTACATTTCACAGCATCGGTTTACTGTAAACATGCATAGAATGTGAATCGTCTACTCATCCGGTTGTTTACCATTTTGGAGAGGTCCGCTCCTTCTTTACAGTATTGCTTGTAGTAGTCTTTGTCTTCTTTGCTGAACTGGGCTTTCACCAATGTAAGGTGCTTGGTAGGACACCTTTCCACACATAACTGCACAAAAAGTCATGGCAATCAGCATCACATGAGATTAAATTCACCCAAATTAAAAAAAAAAAAAAACATCGTTAGAAAGGGGAGAAAATAAGTGGTTTGATAGATGCAGTAGATGTAATTCTGACCTGTGTGGTTGGGCACTGAAACTCCAGCAGCACCAGAGGACTGGCACACTTCAGGATGTTGAAGTAGAACAGCAGAGGCTTCTTCCTGTTGTGTAAGAACAGTGACAGAACAGTTATTTATATATATATCTCTCTCTCTCTCTCTCTCTCTCTCTCTCTCTCTCTCTCTCTCTCTCTCTCTCTCTCTCTCTCTCTCTCTCTCTCTCTCTCTCTCTCTCTCTCTCTCTCAGGCCTAAAAGCAGATTATTAGTTCACAGTAATATATATCATTCTCTGAGATCTAAACAAGCTGTTTTTCTATGATAATCTCAACGACACATAAATACTGTAGGTGTCATATTGTTCATATCAGTGGGTCCAAGCATGAGAGGACTCACTCCAGAGGCGTTCCCGCCTGTCCGCAGAACTGCCCCCTGCTGTCGGTGGGATAGATGACTTTCCTGGGGTCTCCCTGGGACCAGGCTGCATGGAGGAGAATAGAAATCACTCATACTGAGGCAGAAGAAAGGTGGCTTTTGCACTGAATAACAATCAAATAACACTGGAGCCCCTAAAGACAGAATCTATTCATATCGTTTATCAAGTTTCAGAGTGCAAATGGACACAGAGTGAGCACTGATTAAGTACACATTATGGATGACAGGTAAACATAATACAATGTGTGCTGTATTTGAAATACAGTAGTAGCAGCAGAGTTGAATCTTACCTAGGATACCCACACCAAAGTAGGCCACCAGGGCAATGATGAAGAGAATACAGCAGAGGACATCTGTGCATCCTCTGATGTGAGGAGAGGAGAGGAGAGGAGAGGAGAGGAGAGGAGAGGAGAGGAGAGGAGAGGAAAAAATAAAAGAGATTAGGAAGAGACAGTATGTTGTTACTGGTGCGTTAGAGTAAAGTGCAGAATGATCAGCAGTAATTGAAACACAGACACTCTTACCTGTTGTGAATCGGTCCTTTGAAGTTGGGGTCAAACTTCCTGGACTCCCCTGGGGACACAAGAGATGTTTTGTTATTGTCTGCTCCTACAATTTGAACCTGTGACTTGCAACTTCTATCTCACTCTCTCATGCCTCTAAAATAGAATACATGACATCAGACTACTTCACCAAAATCTAGTGGGCTCTGACTATCAATAATTTAGTTGAACTATCCATTTGTGAATCTAAGCAGCCACAATTAACACACACCAAGCACCAAATGCTGGTAAGAAGTTGTCTTTGGTGGATAAATCAAAAGGGATCACCTGCCACACTGGTCAGTAACTTTTTGAGACAAGAACATTTGAAAGCCTCAGTTGTCTGCAGTCTTTGGTCTTTGCCTATTCTCAAACTTTGGTAAGTGTAAATGAGTAAAAAATGACTAGATGTGAATGGGGCTGTATAGCTAAAATGGCAATTCATGTGAATATGCAGCTATCAGACCCTTGTGTTTTTGTGGTTTTGGTATTAACCAATATTAGCCAATTACAAACAACTTTAATATTTTTTTTTTTTTACGCATTTTGGCTAACCAATTGACCATTGGCCAAATGGTCTCAAATATAAAAATCAACATGGACGTGTTGCTTACGACAGTATTACGACATTGTCAGCAGCTTGTAAACACAAATGTTATTACTCATTGGTAGAAAAATAAAAATTTCCTTTCGCAACAAACATCACTTGTCATCTTTCATTGATGTTGTTGGATAGCTTTAATGTTAGCACATTTGAGGTGCATATGGCTGTGGCTGATATTGTTTATGTATCACTGATAGCTCGCTGACTGCCAAAACATGATTGTGGAAGCCACATCACCTGCTGAGTGTTTAGTTTTGCAATCTAATTGCTTATAGAATTTATATCAAAACAAAATCAAAAAAAGGCGTGCCGTAAATCAGTTTCAGCAGACAGGTTAGTGACACACAGATGCACTCATTAAGTATTTATGATTTAGTAAATAGGCTAAAACCCATTTTTCCCAATAATTTACAGTATATTTCATATGAATATGATACTTTAACAGTATCTTTGAGGACACTCTTTAGAAAAGTAAAGGCTTTTTCTACTGTGTGGGTGGGAGATACATGCACATGAGTACAATCTATATGAGTCAGCGCATGTGTTGACAAAGCAAGGACATTTTCCACAACAAAAGGATTCTTCTGCCAGACTGACATGCCTAGCAACCCACAAAATGGCTCCCCGGTGATGGAGAGCTCCCTGTGGACATCTCTAGCCACCATGGAAACACCTCAGACACAGGAGAGGAGGAACACCAGCCAAGCCTACTCAATGTGCATGAATGTATACATCAGACATCAGACTTGTAAAATATACTATAAAACAGTGTCGCAATGTGCAATACATGTAATATCCCTGGAATATCAACAGTCAGCAAATCAGCTTGGTGAAAATTGAGTAATGTGTGAGTGAAACAGGCCGGACCAACATCCTCTTATGAGTCAAGATCCCAGACACTGTGCCATCTTGTCACGTCACTGTAAATGTCTGCTGCTGGCCGCTCAACTCAACTATCCCCTAAATACACTACAGCTACAGCAGCACAGTCACATTTTGAGCCAAGCCCAGCTTGTTGTTGTCACTGCCTACCTAATCTGCTACTCCACACACACACACATACACTCACTCTCTTCCCACCCATTGTAGAGCCACAACTGTACCACTTGAAAGGTGTCACTGGAGTTGGTGTTTTAAACTGTCTGCTAGAGGTGATGTGTGATATACAGTATTTGAAAACAGTCTACTACGCCCAACCGTTACAGTTAGTGAAGGCAGTACTCTATAGCACAACTTCTAATCATGTCAACAAACAAGTATTCAACAACAAATTAGCCTCCAATCTGTCATAAATCAAAAGCAGTGGGCAGAATCTGTCCTCTGAAAGATTATTACAGTACCGGTTTTTCTGTGTTTCGTCATTCCACGGTTATTTCTTTCTCACTTGCTTTCATGGACAGCTTTGCAGAGTTCTCTCAGTGTGCTGCGTTCGTGAGTTTCTTTACGTCTCCTTCCTGTATGAAGTTTGTGTCTCAAACCACTAACTCTTCGCTTCCTTCTTCCTTCTGTACAAAAACTAAAGCTTGTATCAGCTCTGCCTTCCGCTCCTCTCCCTGCTCTCTCTGTTTTTCTCCCTCCTTTTACTTGGTCTCTTTTCTCCCTCTCTCAGCGAGGGTCTTGTCAGGGGAATTGCGGCACACACAGAGAGAAGTATTGATGGGGGAATTGAGAGAAGACTGGCGCCACAGCAACAAAAGATTTGTGGTCTCTTTGACTCTGAGTAAGCCGCCCATGAACCCTGTGTTGCTACATGTGTTGACATACACAGGACTAAAATATGTAAGTGTCACAGTTCTGGGTGCGGGGCGTGTTGTTGCCAACACTGGGGAAAACGGACTCTGCCATCCAAACATCAAAACAGTCTTTTACTCTGGCATAACAGTCATTACACTTCATTTGTATGAACATGATAAACTATCTTCAGTTTCCTTCCGTTGCAGCTGTGCCAACAGAGCGGATAAACTCAGTTATTAACTACATGCAGTGCAGGATAGAGGGGTAACACTGTAATGTACTGTCAAATCTTCAAAGTGGTTATATGCTAAAAAAATATTATATTAACTGTACATCATCATGTCTATAAATAACAAACAGGAAGAGAATCATTCATGTTCTATTGTACAGTTTGCTGCTCCTTGTCTCAAGAGATTATTGGACTTCTCACAATGATTTCTCAACTTCTTGTTTCTACTCTAAGGCGTATTTTCCAGCCGTCACTTCGAACACACTCCCCTCCCTTCCCAGCGCTGTCAAATCATTCGCCTACAAATGAGTCAATTTAGACTTTACTTCACAGAGCTTTAGCTGAAACGCGCACGAATCACACCAAGGATCAAAAACAACAAAGACTTCTTGAAAAGCTTTGAAGCATTCTCAAGACAATGACTTGGTTATGGTGTGATGTGCGTGCCTGACACATACGAGGCGGCGTGCTGAGCTGTATGTCCAGAGTATGTGAGATAAGACCGTCCTACGTGTCCTCCGGCCTGCCCACCTCCGCTGCCATGTGAGGGACCGACAGCATGCCATACTGTGTAAGACAATACTGACTATTGACCTACACATGCCCAGTCCAGAAACAGTGCCGTGTCCTTGCCCCTACTTCCGCCCTCTTGATGCTGATGCAGTCTAGATCTATTCCCCAGATACTAACCCTCCGCTCCTCAGAGCAACGGCATGTCCAGGCAGTTTTCTACCTAGCATAGCATCAACATTACACAAAATACTTTGTGGAGGACAGGAGAGGAGTGGAGACTAATTAGACTACTTTGAGATACTGGAAATTACATGTTAACTGCTGGCAAGAATAGGCAGGGATTAGTGTCTAGATTGGCAGTAGGTGTATAAGGCATTAGATTTAGGGTTATTACGTAATGATTATAATAGCACATTTGTACAAGACTGTACAAAGTGCTTAATATAAAAACAAAAAGAAACAACTCAATACATGGAATAAAAAGGAAGGGAACAAATAAAATGAAAAGACAACAGATGAAGATAAATCATTATATAAAAGCAAGTCTAAAGAAATATATATATATAGTCTTAAAGGTGCTAAAAGGTGCTTAAAGCTGATGTTAGTGCTTGTGGTTCTCAAAATGTCAATGTCATTTCTCATAAACGCTGGTTTATCAGATATGGTTCCTGTCACAAAGAGGATGTTGCTACTTGTCCCCGCCCCCCCTTTCTGCCATCGCTTCACGTGTGTTTGTTTTCTCTTTTGCTTTGCTGAAAATGATAAACATGTTAGAAGTGATTTCATTCGTTCCACCATCTGCCACTGCGAGAAACTCTGAAAGCTTTAGGTCCAACAGCAGCCTCTTCCTGCTTTGTGCCATAAAGCAATCCAGGAGATTTTCCACAAAAACCGACCCGGTGGCACACAATGTAAAATGCAGTGTAGATGCTGGTAAAGGCTGCCAATCTTCTCAGTGATTGTCTTGTTTGTTTATGGCAATTACAGTAATTTCTCAAAATTGATGTGGTAATGATTTATTTGTGGTAATCTGCTACACATAGCACCTTTAAGAAGAGATTTAAAAAAGATGTTTGTTTAAGATGATCCTGGGTTCCTAAGTCAGGTCGTTCCACAATCTAGTTTACTGGGGAACCATCCTAAAGGCCCAGAGGATCTCAGTCTGAGCTCAGGTCAAAGGGGTTAAAAGGTCTGCAACATAACCAGGGGCCAAACCCTACTCAACTTTAAAAGTAATCAGTAAAATCTTGAAATTAATTCTAAAATTGAATGACAACAAGTGTTAAGATGCTAAAATTGGGGTGATCTGGTGTTTTTGTTCTACTGACAATAGGATATGTTTCTGGTTAAGACTAGTGGCTGACTGTTGACAGTTTGTATGAGTGTGCATGTATGCGTGTATGTGTGTGTGTGTGTGTGTGTACGAGTGTGTCTTAAGGGAAGTGATGATGTCATGACTGATGTGATCCACTAATGGGCCCAGAGGGCTTATCAGATGACCCTTTCCCTGGCTACCTTAATGGGTTAGTGGCCATTGTGGTTGCATGTGTGTTTGTGCGTGTGCGTGTGTGTGCATGCGTGTGCATGTGCATGTGCATGTGTGCTGTACATAGAAGACATTACGGACAGATTTGTTCTCTCTGTCACTTTTTTCTCACGTTTTTCTCTCTCTATTTAGGGCTTGTACAAGAATGTATGATTAATATACAGGAAATGGATAGAGTCGCATAAACTGTGGCATGAAAAACTATCTAGCAGCTGTCAGTTCTTCAAAACCTCCCCTTTGGCGGTCACTAGTAAAGCCATTAGCCTACATGCTCTTTGACAGAGAGAGGAGGAAACACAATTACAAGTCCCTTTTCTGAAGGGCTAAATATTTGTAAAGTGCCAAACCCTGGCTCAAATCACCATCCCTCTCTCTAGTCCTTACAAGGACTGCTTAGACCACACAGGCAATCTGCCTGATTCTGCCAAACCAACAGCCAAGTCAGAAAGACAAGAGATCACTGTGAAACATTTAGGACTAATGTGTGTATGTGTGTGTGCGCGTGCATGTGTGGTGTGTGTGCGCCCGTGCAGTGTATGTGGTAATGCATCTGAGTGTTTGCCAGCTTAGTATTGACTGGTTTACCCCTTGAGTCTGTCTGTTGAGTGGGTAGAGCGGGCAGGGCTAGACACAGCCGAGGCAGAGCGAGCTGCAGCCTGCCCGACTCTGCACACTCCCAAGACACTGAGGGAAAATATTACTGTAGCAGGCAGCCATGGAAGATCCACAGGTCCAAATATCATAGTAAAACTGCAATTATTTGGGGAAGATCCAATCTGTCGCATAAAGCCCTGGCTCTGTTTAACTGGCCATAGATGTCGGTCAAGTCGTTTATAACACAAAGGCTACAACCGAGCTGGAATTGTGTCTGGTGTTTGGGAGAAAACCCAGCTTCTCCATAGAAAAGACCTTTAACTCCAGTTTAAAAGGGTCAGGGTTTATGACCTCTCACTGGATGTGGGGGTGGGGCTCCATGGGAATAAAAAGGGCTGTTTACATGGTAACAGGAAAGCAACAAGGAAACACTCCACACTGGGAGCGTTAAGGATCATCTGGAGAGGATATGCACTTAGCTCAGATATTGTGGGTGTGGTCTGGTTAACTATTGTAAGCATCTTACATTGTGAAAGAATAAAAAAAACTGTAGCAGAGCAGCTCTCGCTTTGTCAGTGTTGTCCTCCCGCTGAAATGCCAGTGTGAGATGGTGGTTTTCTGCTAGAGCGGTCTCCGGCCATTCTCACATGTGATGGCACTGACACGGGGGTATTAAGGCAAGGAAAACACGAGTTACGAAAACTTCATGACTCAACAGTCCATATGAACAACAACCCAGCCCAGACACAGGACTGCACCAGTCAGGCTGCCATGTGGGCTGTCTGGTCTTGTGGGAGAAAATCCCAAAATGTGACACACAGCAATCTGCAATGAGTCACATCTTGATGGCTGTTATAGAGTATGAGTTTTCCGTAATATGCATACAATGCATGGGGATGAACAAAAACAATTACTATCTGTGAATGCGTGTGCTTGTGTGTATGTGTGCGTGTGTAACAAATGGCCATATGCCATCCTACAAAACACCACATGGTTGTTGTGACAGTTGATTAGTGCCAAGGGGAAAACACAAAATAGCAAACCTAATATAGCATAGATGCATGTGAACAGTTTTCTCTTCTGTAGCTTAAATGTGTTCATGTTTTCTTGTAGCTTGTCTATAATGCGCTCAAATAGAAAAACCCGAACATTAACATAATTTAATTTAAACCTAATTTTGTTTGGTATATACAGTAGGTTACTGTATGCAGGCCTCGGTTGTTTCAATGGATGACAATCTATATCAGGCTACTTTAGGCTATAGCTATCAGTTACTGTAGTGGTAGAATGGTAGATTATGCCATATAATAATAACAAATAATAAAAAAATAAAAAAAACTCCAGGCTGAACTGTCTGGTTGGTGGTTTCTTTTGAAGCTACGCGTCTGGTTTGTATCATAGGCTATTATAGTAGGGCAAACTACTGTAATTCAATATCTATCCCGATGCAGCGTCCATGACGCCTTCATCCACTCCGTATTTTCCAATGAAAAAGAAATGGTCTAAGTACATGCACATTATCCAAGATTACAGATTAGACTACTTTTGAAAAACAAGCCGGGTTTAGAGGATGAGGATGCCATAGATCTGCGTGAGACCCATGCGGTCCACACCCATCCATCCATTGCAGTCATTGTTTCCATTTCTTCCCTCGTTTTGAGAAAAATAAAACACCGAGACGAAAAGCAGAGAAATTAGTCTCTTCTCACCGTATTTCGGGTCCGGGTTTTTCTCCTCCAGCTCCATTCTCACACACCGGGGCTTCTCGCTGCGGATCAGACCTCGGACAGGACAGTTACCATGGAAATGTCGAGGGGAAAAAGCATCAATAACAGTCACCGACTGATAGAGGCGTATCGACCATCCCGAACGAAACCACGGCGCATTCCATTCTGCGGGAGAGAGAGGAGCCAGCCAATGAGAGAAGGGAACCTGGTGATTGACAGATTTACTGGCGAATTATAGTGCGCATGGGCGGGACAAAACAAAATTTGTCCTGCCGCTACCTCGATGGAATGTGTAGAGCGTGTTTGGACGGACTGATGTCCAGATAATAAACAGAGCCGCCACAGCATTGACTATGAACTATTTTACTTTCTATATAGCTAGATTTGATGTTTTCTAAAGTGTGTTTTTTTTTACATTTGTCCTGTGCTAGTGTATGTGTGAGGGGTGTGTGTGTGTGTGTGTGTGTGTGTGTGTGTGTGTGTCTGTGAGTGTTAGTGTATGTGTGAGGGGTGTGTGTGTGTGTGTGTGTGTGTGTGTGTGAGTGTTAGTGTATGTGTGAGGGGTGTGTGTGTGTGTGTGTGTGTGTGTGTGTGTGTGTGCAACTCAAGCGAATATAGCCTATAGCCTACAGAATCCACAAGACAGACCATAATATCCAGTAGTATTTCTTCATAACTGCTCCCATGAAAGAAATGTCAATATGAAAAAGCAAAAGCAATTTTTCTCACTGAGTA